>NC_056731.1:869708638-869803638 GCF_019279795.1 Protopterus annectens | reverse complement strand
TGTTCTGTAGTAGTACAATAGCCATGAATGAAAACTTATGCTGTGGTGTATTTTATATAGATTTAATGTCACCATTTGACAGGATTATAAACAAAAGACTGATCAATACATTGGAGCCTAGGTATTGATGTACTCTTAATATGGATAACTGTATGGCTTACAGGTAAGATATGGTAACTGTCATACAGAGTTTGGACAGATGAAATTCTTTGTTGTGGTCAGTGTGTCCCACAGGGCTCTGTCCTAGGCCCATACTTGTTTAGATTGGGTCTGTATTAGGTAGTCGAAGTTCCATAACTCCGAACACCTAATGGTTGAACCATTATGTTCGAAGTTACAGAACTTCTAGTATCTAAAAAAAAAAAAAAAAACGCACAAACCAACTTGTTTTAAGCAGGGGGGCAAGACCCCCTGCACCCCTCACATGGAGGGGCTGTGCCCCCCACACCCCCCCACTATTTAAACATACCAACTCCGAGATCACACCATATTGAAGTGAATGGAAACCTCCGCTTACGGAGATTTCCATTCAAGCCCTCAAACTTGTAAAAGTTTAACTACGTGATAGGAATCCGTTTAGATTCTCTCTCTTTATCATCTGAGGTGTTCTCCAGTCTGTATGCAGATGATTTGAAATTGGGTAAACTGATTACGTATGTTACAGATAAGGCATGTCTGCAAAAGAACTTGACTACATTGACCATTTGGGCACAGCAGAATATGCTGATAAATGTATAAAAAAACTAAGCATACAAGACTAAGGAGACATAAATTGAGAGGTGAATATTTAATACAGCATGCAGTGATTGAAACTGTAGTTTCATTTAAGGACCTGGGAATATTGGTACATCCAGCGTCAAGTTTTTCTAAGAGAGCAGCTGATGCATGGTGTAGATTACATTACATTTAAAGCAAGCACTAGTTTAGTTAGTTTTGAGAAGAGCCTGGATACTTATGAGAAAACCTGTTTTGGCATAGTGACAGGTTAGAAGTGCATTAGTGCCCGTGCTTGAAATATTTGTATGATTGTAATGAGATTGAAACATGCAAGTCTGTAAGCTAGTGGGATTTAGCTTCATTGGCCTGATCATAAACTGTTTTGTTTATGATCCTGAAAAAGCCAGAGCATCCAGAGATTCACTTGTGAATTACATCACAACTACAATTACAATTATTAAAATTACAACGAATTGTCAGTTGTACATAACTGAGCAAACATGACTTGAAATTCAGGTAGGGTGCTGTGGATGCAGCATCAAAGGCTGCTGCTACAGTGTTGGTCAGCAGGGAGATTCTTGGCTGAGGCACTTCCTGTGTGAGGATGTGAAGACAAAACTCCTTAAAGCTTACCCTGGATAAGAATTTGCTGTCTGAACCCCCTTGCTTAGAATGCTTTTAAGAGACTTAAGGACAACTTTTATTTCTTATATATAGAAATAGTGCCTCTAAACAAAAACTTTATTACTGAAGTCTTGCTTATATGTAGCCAACCCAAAGGTAGGAAGGTTACACAGAAATGATCAGCAGGTGCGATAGTGGGGGGTTTTGGGTGTGCCCCTAGATCTTGGCCTACAGCAGGAAATGTTTGACTGAATCAGCCTCTTCTTCCCTATCTTCTGAAATTCTGCGCTAGCGTTTGTCCCTTACCCCACTTTGTCATAGGATAGTGGGTCATTTGGCATCCTCTTACCATTATTTTTTTAACACCTTTATTGAATTGTCACTTTTGACATAGACAAATTTAAATTTATGTAAAAGCAATCAAACTGGATTTTAAATTTATGTAAAAGCAATCAAACTGGATTAACAAGTTCATGTTTACATTCTTCACATATGTTGCTATATATCATATAACCTAAGCAACATTACATAAATTCCTCCCCTTTTTTTTTTAAACATCTTGATTAAAACATGATTTGCAACATGGCAATCATACAATTATATAAATGAAGAGTCCACACAGACAAAATCCTAGTTGCAAGCATTTTACATCACAAACCATACTGATGTGCACCCAGTTGCAGACATTCTACTGCACTTATAATCTACTCAATCATTTTCAGTCAAACATTGGTGCTGCGGTAGTGTTGTCGCCTCACAGTAAGACGTTGTCCTGTTCGATTCACAGCTAGAGCGTCTTCTATATGGAGGCATGCGTGAATGGGCTTGCCTTCGTTGAAGGTTGTGCGTCAGGGCTGGTAACTCAGCACGTAAAAATCCACTACCAAATATTTGCGGACCGGAGTTCCTTTGTGGCGACCCCTAACCGGGATAAGCCGAAAGACACAACACCATTACATAGCTCATTCTAAATCTTGCCTTGTTTTATACCTCATTCCTTTCCTGTATGTATTGTTCCCTCAATTCCCATTTTTTCCTGTGTAGTTTACTCCTACCCTTTTCTAAAGATCTCAATTCCAGTTGTTCTGTGTTACTATATTCACTACTTCTAGTGTAGTTGGTGTAGGTTTTGATTTCCATTTTCTAGTAATTACATTTTGGCAACCACCATAATTAGACACAGCAGGGCCTTACCATGTCTAGGCAATTCTGATTTTGTATCCTAGCTCAGAAAAATCATCGTCCTTGTCGCACCAGTCTGCCCACCCAGCGTCACCAACAGTGCATCCTGCAGGGAATCCTTAGTCTGCTAACCCACCGCACTACCACAAAATGTTCCCAGTTACTTCTTTCTTCCTCATCACACCTCAAACATTTGCTGTCTACCCGAGGAAGAATTCCCTGGAGTCTACTTGGGGTATAAAAATACCTATGTATACATTTCCAGGCAAAAATCTTAAATCTTCTAGATTTTGTTGCATATTTGGGAGACGTGCATGTATCCTCCCATTGTTTCTTTGTGAATTGCTTATCCAGTCTCTCTTCCCAATCATTTCTCACATCCTTTGATTGTTATAGATGATATGCAATATTTTTTATGTGCTGTGCTAATTATCTTTTTTTATGGCAGCTTCTGTTCTCGATTCTACTAAAAACTCTTACCAGTACTGGTCTTAGGTTTAGGACCCCCCCCCTCTTTATTTCATTCTCTTTGCCTATACTCTGATGTCAATCCTTGATAGGGAAGGTAATGTCTAACCTGCAGTCCAAAATAAATTCTTAGCATTTTACCATTTTATCATCTTTACCTCTATAGTTATTTGCTCCCAATACTTTGGTTCCTTTGCCAGTTTTCTCCAATAAATTTGAGCCCCCTCTTGTCTATATCCCTAATTGCAGTCATCCCTATTGGCAGAATCTCCTTTCTCCATTCCTGTGTTGGCTTAGTTCTTGGGATACTTTCTGCTCCTTTACAGATATAATATACTGTATGATTATTATTGTTTTCCTTAAAGGCTTGTGTCCAGAATCCTAGTCTTTCCTTGTTTCTTGAGCTTCCCCCATTTCATCATCATACCTTTCCACTTTGAATTATAGTTTTCTGCTTGTGCTATGTATATGAGTCCTTCAAATCGGGTAATCCTAATGCACCTTGTTCTACTGGAAGAATCCGCTTATCCCACGACTCTTGCAGTCTTCCCCTCCCGGATAAAGTCCTTCAGCTCTTTATTAATTGCTATCTGCAGCTTCTCCTCTGGTTAATAAAAATATGCCTGACCTGTGTATAAGACAATGCAGTTAAACACGCTTTAACTGTTTGTATCTTACTGTCCATAGCCATATAACAAAGCTTCCATTTTCTCAGTTTTTGTATTCTCTTTTTTTAGTGTCTTCCATATATCCTTCGCTGCCACACCAGAATTATTTTAGTCCGTACTCCAAAATACTTCATTTTATCATGTCCCCAAAAATATGGATATTGCTGAACCATTTCATATGTGGGTACATAATTTACCACTTTTGCCTTTGTTTTAACTTTTTTGTATCCTGAAAAGATTTGAAACAGTCTCAAAATGTTCCACAACACTATGTCTATTTTTGGTTTTGTCTGGTATTATTTTCTTTGCCAGTTCTAAATTTAATGCAAATAACAAAGGGGTAGGAGGATCCTCCTGCCTGGTTCCTCTGCTCAAACCGAAATTATCCGATAGGATCATCCTATTGTACTGCAGGATTGCAGCCCCCCCCCCCCCGCTGAAAATGATAAACATAATAACTAAAGGAAATAAAAATAACTCCTGGAACAGACTACGGGCATGCTTGTGAGCATTCCTGGAACTTGCATTCACACATTCCTGGATCTAATCCAGACTGAGTTAAGAGCAGTCTGGATTAGACAGAAGGCAGCAGACTGCAGAAATGCTCAGAAGTCTGTGTGGTTAGACCCGCACGGACTGGAAGGAGACAGGACTGCAACGTCTGCAGGCTGGATATCCAGCCTGCTCATGCAGGAACATTTGGTTTATGGGACTTGCTTGCCAACGACTGGGACCCATCTTTCAGAGCTGGCTGAGACTTTTCAACAGGTGTGTGTGTACATTTCCAAAATCTCTAGCTACTTCTCACATGTAATAGCAATTGGGGGGCAAACAGAAGTGCTTAAAGAGTTTGGCCCTTATCAGAGGTGTTCACTACAGAGGGAATGAAGGTGGGCTGTTTAAAAGCATTGCTGCTTTTCATGATTACTAAATGACTCGAGTATGCATAACTATACAGAGGTTTTTTCCTTTAGAGATGATCTTCTATAAATGTCATTCTAATATCCCATGTACAGGAATTCTAACTTTTTCTTCTTAAAAGCAGAATTGCTTACTGAAAGAAATAACAAATATTTCAGTATGCTGGATAGCTGGAAACTATTTGTACAAATAACACTCAAGGCATGGGACTGTTTGTGTGTTGTAACATTTACAGTTCCTTAAAAAATGCAGTATTAAAAAAAATGAAAAGCAGAATTGCTTTTAAAAGCAGTTGGCATCTGGAAATGTTTACATAATCCTTCCTTTGTGTGTAAATACCTGTGTATGAAAAGCAGTGCATCATTTATTATGAATTTGCTGTGTCTGTAAATACCTGGAGTGGCATAGTGCAGCAGTGAGCAGCATTGCTTCCTAACAAGTTCTGTAGTTTGATTCTGTGCAGGATTGCATTTGTGTGAAGTCTGCATGCATGGGTTTTATCTGTGTGCTCCAGTTTATTGCCAAATACATGTAGTAGTTAATAGTATTCCAAATTGTCCAGATGTGTGCAGTGTGTGAATGAGTGATCATTTGCATTATGAAATAGATTTATACTCTGTCCAGAATGAGCTTTGAATTCTTACACCTACTAGCTGCTGGGAGACGGTGCAGTATCCCTTTGACTATATAAAAGGTAAACAGAGTTATTGTAATGAATGTAAACACCTGGATTTCAAAGGCAGGTAACTGAGGACATCCTGTATTGTCGTTACTTCTTCTTTATTCTTATTGTGCCTTTGGGCCTGGTCTGTGGCTGAAAAGGGTCTCAGAACCTGATGACTTGCCCAGTTCACAATACTAAATTAATAAATAATGACAAAAGTTAGGACATTTACTGTTTGGATGTTATAGCAGTTTTGGAGTGATCCTGTTACGAAAGTGTTTAGATTAGTGCAACAAAAATATGTATCTGAAGTAGTTAACTTCATTTGATGATCAACCTGTGGGTTCCGGATCCGATACGGATCCAAGCATACAGCTTACCAAGCTAAAGATCTGAGCTCCAAGCTCCTCCCCTTAACCATACTACACTGCAACCTCCTTCCAATCACCTGATCTTGTTTGCCGTGGCTTCGCCATCAAGAGATTTCTGAGCTCCAGGAAGGTTAGTTAGATTTCATCTAGCTTTCAGTCTGTGTGCCCTTTTTCAGTGCTAAACAGTTTTATAACCCTACCCTTATTCTCCCCGGGTTTTTTTGTCTAGATATTGGTGATCGTAGTAGTGTAGAAAGTTGCTAAACTTTCTGTTGTGTAGGCCTCCTCTTCCCACCCTTAGCGTGTGCGCTTCTGATTTAGCTCGTCTAAGCAGGAATGTTGGAAAGTCAGAAACTGGCTTTCTCTAAGTGCACAGTGTGTGGCCATAAGCCGTCATCGGCCGATGGCTACACTCTGTGCGTAGTTTGTTTGGGGGTGCCTCGTCTAACATCGGGCTGCAAAATTTGTGTGGCCTTTAACCCCTGGGCTCTGCGGGATCAAGCTGATTCTTGCGGGTCTTTTACCCGCAGAGTCAGCTGCTACTTCTGCAGCTTCTTCAATCACAGCTGTGACTGTTCAGCCTTCTGGCCCTCCTCCCCTGTCCGGGACTCTCACTTCCACCTCTAAACAAGGAGAGAGAGAGGCCAAGAAAGACAAATGTAGGGAGAAAGAAAGAGATAGACACAGAGAGGGTTCGCAAGAGGCAAGCCAACTCTGATCTGTCGGCCCCTCCCGCTAAGGTGTTATTGCCTCCAGAAAAAAGTGCAAGGCCGTCTTCCTCTCTGCTCCATTCTCCACGATTCTCCCCGGAGCCGGAGGAGGAGGCTTGGCCCGCTTCGAGGTAGTCCTCGCATTGGCCCTCCCCAGCAGGTGTCTGCATCCTCGAGGTCTACTAGGAGCCTCTCTGAAGCCGATATGGACCGGATGATAAGATTCCTGCAAATTCAATTGCAGGTGGGAGTGTTGCTGGCTCCACCCCCCCCCCCCCAGCCGGAGCAGGGAGTTCGGCCCCGACATTTGCCCCGATAGCTCCTTCTCCGATCCACCCTCTGGTTTCAGAGTCTATAGATCCGAGGAGCCCCGGAGTCAGGGGGTCGGCGCCAGTGGCATCTCCTACCTTGAAGCTTCAGGGAAGCCAGTTCCCCTTCAGCTTTCGACGTTGTGGAGAGGGTTCTCTCTGGAGGATCAGGACCCCTCACTCTTTCCTAGAGTCCACCCCTGCTCCCTTGTAACTGAGTTTGTCTTCCATCATCCAGTCCTCCCAGGGGCAGCCTGTACCCGGTATGCCCCAGACAGTTCCCCTTGAGAAATACAAGACTGTTTGCGAGCCTTTACTGGAGAGTCCCCCTGAGGCGGCCCCTCGCAAATGCCAGTGCAAAAGGAGGCACATGGACTCCCCTGAGTCCCTCACTGAAGATACTGACTTGGAGGAAGGGGAAGATTTCCCCCAGATCACCACCCTAGATGTTTCCTTAGGAGACATAATGGAAATCCTTCACCAGGGGGGGGTTGGTCCGCCCAAAAACCTTCCTTGGACGAGTCGGTATTTCTTGAGGCGTTCGATACAGGCCTATCTACCTCTTGGGTACCCCCCCCCCCGGCCGACCCCCTGGTGGACCTTATTTACCACCAGAGCCTGGAAGGAACCGGTTATTGTAAAGCCAGTACCCAAATGGCCCAACAAGGTATTGAGCTCTCCTGCGGACAAAGCCACTTGGAATAAGGGTTCCCCAGTTGATGCCATGGTGGTGGCAGCGGCGGCCACCAAAAAGGAACTTGTCCAGGAAAGTTCCTCAGTCCATTCCCCTGACAAAGAAGTCCAGGGTGATGGATAGTCTTGGAAAGCGGACTTTTGCTTCATCTACCTTTGCTATAAGTGCGCTGAATTACATGGCCCATGTAATCAGACTGCAGCATGACCTTGTGAAAGAGTGCGCTGAGTCTCCTCTGGAGTCCATTTCGGCTGAGGATAAATGGACATTCTCTGCTCGTATGGCTACTGAAGTCTGTGTCAAATACATCCATGCATTTACTCTCTCATGCCACCGAGGGCAGCCGGGTCCGGTATTGCCATGAGGCGTCCTGCCTGGCTCCAGCTTTGTGATTTTTTTGGAACCTTTCAAGGAGTTCTTCGCTAATGCCCCTTTTGACGGTTCGACCCTGTTCGGGAAGACCGTCTGAGATACGCTTGTCCAGAGTGAGAAGGACAAGGAAAATGGTGTCAGCTGTTGGGATCTGCTTCTCTAACCCTCAAAGGTCCTTCTTCAGGCACCAGCGAGGGCAAAAGAAGCTGTGGTTCCGGAAATCTCAGCAGTCCCGTAATGCTCAGGACTCCTTTTCCTCCCAGAGGCAGAGGGGGACAAGGACGCTGGCCCAGAGGCAGAGGGGACCGAAGAACTTTGGGTCATGGGAACCTTTTTCCGACCGACCCGTGCAGCAGCCCTGAGGGGTTGCCTGACTGCTCCTCTCTGGAGGCAGTCGGGGAGTGTTTCTCGAGGCACCTAGCTCAATGGTAGTCCATCACGTCAGATCGCTGGGTGCTTCGAATAATATACAGAGGCTATTCTGTTCCCTTCATAAACAACCCCCTATGCACAAGGCGCCTCCCAGACTTCCCACCAGCTCAAAGGGAGGCATTTGGAGATAAGAAAGCTGCTAGAACAAAGAGCAATCCAGCGAGTGCCCCCCAGACCAGTCCGGATCAGACATCTGTTCCAGGTTCTTTTTGGTTCCAAAAAAGACTGGGGACTTGAGGCAGATTCTCGACCTATCTGCGATTAACCTGTCCGTTGCCAAGGAAAAGTTCTGGATGGTCACTCTACAATCCATCCTGCCCTTCTTGCAGGAAGAATACTCAATGTGCTCGACAGACCTCAAGGATGCATACTACCATATTCTGATGGACAGGCTTTCCAGGAGGTTCCTCCACTTTCGGCTAGTACCAGTTATTACCAATTCAGGGTCCTACCCTTCGGTCTCCCCATAGCCACTAGGGTGTTTATCAAGGTCATGGCAGTTGTAGCGGCACACCTGCGGCTTCAGGACTTTCATGTCTTTTCGTACCTGACGACTAGCTTCTCACTGCCTCCACCAGGCATCAACTTGTACTAGCCAGGGATTTCTTTCTTCAGTTGTCTACACGGCTGGTGATCATGATAAATCTCAAGGAATCTTCCCTCCAACCTGTTCAAATTCTAGACTTCATAGGGGCAAGAATAGACTCTCTTCAGGCCAGGATATTTTTGACTCCAGACAGACTTCACGGCCTGGCCCTTCATGTATTGGCGCTCCTTCAGTCTCCTGCACCCCCAGTGGAGTTGGTCCTGAGAGCCCTAGGGTCCATGGCAGCAGCTATAAATATTCCATGTGCACGTCTGCATATGAGTGTTACAGTGGATGTTACAAGTTCAGTAGTCTCTACTACATCAGTCTCTAGACTTTCTGATTGAGCAGTGTGTGCAAAAATTCTCTCATGGTGGCTTCAAGTCAAGGAATCGTGAGAAGGACGCCCCTTTGTAGCACCTCCACCCCCAAGCCACATTGACAACGGACGCCTCCTGCTTAGGGTGGGGGGGAGGCACCGTTCTGGCAGGACTGTCCAAGGCACATGGACTCAGAGCGAGACCGTTCTACATATAAATGTTCTAGAGATGAAAGCAGTCCTTTTAGTGTGTTGCAGGCCCTTCATGCCTCTCTTCCTCTGGGAACTATTGTGATCCAGTCGGACAGTATATCAGTGGTCTGGTACATCAACAAATGGGGGGAACCAGGTCTTATCCACTTTGTCGAGAGGTCATGAGAGTGTGGAATGGGCAATTTTCCACCAACCACTTTCTGATAGCAATGCACATTCCAGGTCGGTCCAACATCTTGGCAGACAAATTGAGCAGAACTATCCTTTCACCTTACGAGTGGTCTCTGAACCCTTATGTAGCAGAACAGATTTTCCTCAGGTGGGGTCAGCCTTGCTGTGATCTCATCCCATCACTGTCCAACGCGAAGTGCAGCGAGTTTTTCCCTCTAATTCACCCGACGGGGGAAGCCCCTAGAGACGCTGTTGTCCACGCTTGGTCACCTGGTCTTCTTTATGCGTATCCACCGCTTCCACTCGTGACAAAATTCTTGCAGAAAGCTCATCTGTTGGGGAGCAGAGTTCTCCTCATAGCACCATTTTGGTCTCGTCAAGTTTGGTTCCCTTGCCTGCAGTCTCATCTCCTAGCTCCGCCCTGGATCTTGGATCCCATTCCGGATCTTATTCATCATCCCTCGGGAATTCTTCCTCCAAATCTGGACAGCCTCAAGCTCACAGCTTGGTTACTCCAGTTCCCTTAGTTGCCAGGACTCCCGGTATCTCTTCCCCAGTTAAATCCATCCTGTTAGCGGCACACAAGTCCTCTACCAGGAAAGTTTACAGTAGTAAGTGAAAACGTTTTTCCATTTTGGGCTTCACAGAGAAATCTGGATCCCTTTACCGCTCAGGTTCTTGCGGTGTTGGATTTTTTTGTCTCATATTTTCCAGCAAGGGGCCAGCTCTTCCACAGTGGAAGTACATTTTCATGTAGGGGAAAATTCAGGCTCTCTAGCTGCTGCCAGAATTTGCAAGACTTTTTTGAAGGGTACTTTTCTTCTGAGGCCTCCTATTAAGAATCCTTCCCCACCGTCTGATTTGACTTTGGTTTTTCAGGCCTTTGTCGCGCCCCCGTTCGAGCCCGCAGCATCAGTTGACTTGAAATTTTTGTCCTGGAAGATGGCCTTTCTGGTGGCTATTACTTCAACCAGGAGAGTGTCTGAGCTTCAGGCACTGTGTATGAAACCCCCATAACCTAGTTTTTCACAAGGATAGGATATCTCTCAGGACTAACAGTCTTTACTTCCTAAAATTGCTTTGGAGTCAAATATTAATCAGTCGATTAATTTGCCTGTATTTTTCCCTAATTTTCAAAATAAAGGGGAATATGAACTTTATTTGCTGGATGCGCACAGGCAGTTACGTTTTTATTTGCATAGATCCAAACTGTTCCGTAAATCTGATCAGCTTTTTTTTCCTTTGCAAGACCAATTTTGGGAAAACCAGTTCTAAAATGACCATCGCTAAGTGGATTTTACTTTGTATTTTGCAAGCTTATAGAGAACTTGAATTACCGTAACCAGAAGGGGTTCATGCTCACTCTACCCGTTCTGTGGCTACTTCGGCATTCTGCTCTAGATTTTCCCTGGACGATATCTGCTCAGCAGCTAGCTGGGCCTCCTCTCACATCTTCATTACTCATAAGCTAGATTTGGTGTCTGGAGGAAGAGCTTCCTTTGGCTCTGCAGTGCTCAGGAATATACTTCCTTAAGGGCCTCCCAAGATTCGGGTAGCTGGGGACTCTGTCCCACAGGTTGATGATCAAATGAAGTTAACTACTTCAGATAAAGTTGTATTCACCATAACGTTTCATCTGAGTAGTTAGACTTTGTCAGTAATCTCTCCCCTCCTTCCCCCTGACCTTGATGGTTATTTCTCTGTTTGGGCTCGATGTCCTGAATTTGGCGAGCCTGGTGTATGAGTTTGGGTCAGGTCCTTTTGGCTTAGGTTGTTGGGTGGCGCGTTGTTAGGTGGCAAACTCGATCTGAGGATTGGAAGGAGGCTGCAGTGTAGTATGGGTAAGGGAGAGGAGCTTGGGGCTCGGATCTTTAGCTTGGTACGCTGCCGGCTCGGATCTGTATCGGATCCGGAACCCACAGGCTGCTGACAAAAATAGTCTTAGCTATTCAGATGGAACGTTATGGTGAGTACATAACTTTTTTTTTTTTTTTTTTGTGCGTTGTGATTTTTATCAACAGTTACTGGTGCATGCATTCTTGTTTTTAAATTACTCCGTTATTAGTCCATCTAGCAAGAACAATAGTGCAGTACAGTAGAATAAATAACACTTGATACTGAATTATTTTTAAAAATTTATAGACCGTTAATAGCTGCTCCTGAGTTGCCCTTCATGTGTCTCTTCATAATTTCCTTGTAGGAAAAATGTGTTCCAGATACATTTTTTTTTAGTGTAACACCCTTTATCTGTGATCCAGTGTTAGGGTGCCTGTCTATGTGCGCCTGTGTGCCAGTATGGCTCTCTGTGTCCCAGATAAATATACCTGGTGGCTAGAGAGATTCAGGCAACAGTAGTGGTTAGAGAACAACTCTCAGACTCGAACCCTGTACCTTGGTTGCAGGTAGCAAGAGCCTGAATTCTCTACCCACCATCACTTGTGAAACCTGCTCAAACTTTTGCCTCATAATTTTGTTCTCTTCCTTGTAAAATCTGTTTTCTGGATTTAATTCACTAAATAATGACTGGCATTTGAATTTCAGACTTTATATTCTTCGGAAAGTACATAGCAACACAAAACCTCTTATTTTAGCAATTTTCTAAGTTTATAAGGTCAGTGTTTGAAATGTGTCCTTATTTTTCGGGCTGTATTCCCCCGTTATTAGCTTTGTCTGTGCGTTTTGTGCTACCAGGTTGAGAGCTATGGTGAGAAATGAATTCACTAAATGATAGCCGTTTAAGTTTCAGTCTTCCCATGTTTCAAGAACCAGTTGATTTGGCATAGTGGTATGTTGCTCTGACTGTCGTGCACAGAGTCCTGGGTTCAAGACTTGGCAGTGAAATGCATAGTAGTAATGCAGTTTTTTATTCTAGCAACTTTCCAAGATTATACAAGCAGGGTTTAAAATGTGTCTGTTTGTTGGGCTTTGGCTTTTTCCAGATGTCTTGTGCTGCAAAGTTGAAAGATACAGTTGGGTGTCAAGTGGAATTTACAAGGAGCTGAGAGCATCAGGGGAAAATAAGTTTAGTGCTGCTTATGTGGAGTCTGCTTGCATTGTTAATAGCACAACAGACAGTGTACTTGCTTTTGATGCAGAAGACTGTGGGTTCTACTCGCACGGTATGTAGATACATTGCTGATACTGTACTGGGTTGTACTTTTAAAGGGGATGGATGCTGCAGTCCTAAAATTGAGAATGTTCTCTTTGGTGGAGATACCTAGCAACTATGAACCTGTTTCCAGTTTGCCATCCATACCCTAGTGCAATATTAATAGCTTGTCATTTTTAATGCAAAATAGGCAATGTATTCCTCAAGGGCAACAGGCACTTTATTTGTAGATGAGACAATGAAATATAATGTTTGCTAGCAGCAACCTCTTCATTAGTTACAGATCTCTTTAATGTGGAATTGTTTAGATGACTTTTACTTCTGCAGAGATTGTGTATATTTACTGATACTGGTGGACTGTAGAAGTTTGAGTAGACTTTTATGATGGCAATGTCCTGAATTGGGCAGTTTTGTCATTATTGGTGCATGCATTTTGTTTTATTGTTTACTGGAAAAATATTAAAAACAAATTTAAAATGCCTAACAACTGTACTGTATTATATAAGGAATATAAGTCGGGAAGATGCATTAAAGAACACATGTGTGTTTCCTGTGCTAGCGGCCTATGATTTGAAAACAGCCCAGAGTTGATCTTTATCTGCCACTGGTCAGATGTATTTTCTTTGAATGTGGGTTTCAATGCTCTTTCATTGAATGTGAGTTTCAAGGGCAGAGAAGTTTTAATGCCAAGTCTGTTTTCATTGCGAGACAGCATTGCTTTGTGTAGCAGATGTATGTTAGTGTTTCTGCTGTAAAATGTAAAATAAAACTTTTGAATGAAATCCTAATAATCATAGAAGTAAAGCAGTATGCACATTATAGTATTTGTGGTAAATGGACTGAAATAGCCAAATAATGGGGCATTGGAATGGCTACAGGGGGGCAGCCCCATTCAACCAAACTCAGTCCCGGCTGAACTGTACCTCTCAACTGTCCAGGCTTTTGCATAATGAATAGATTTTTACTTATTTTTGATTTGTTCCTCATAAAATTGTGGTTTTCTGGCAAATCATTTAGGAATGAAGTCACTAAATGACGGACATCGAGTTTCACACTTCATAACTTCAGAAAAATGCATGCTAAAGCAAGACCTGTTATTCTGTCAACTGTCTGTACAAGAGCAATTTTTAGTACTGTTTGTATGTTCCCCCAATATATTTGGCGTTGTCCAGATTTCCTGCATTGAGGTACATGCAAATAATTTGCTTTATAAAATTAGGTATTATCCAAACCTCTCAGCTGTCCTTGATTTTGGCTGAAAGTGTTGCTCTCCCCCTAATCCCTCCGTAAAATGGCAAATTTGGAAGAAATCGTGAAGGGTTTACAAGTAATTGTAATGATCAGAGTTATAGATTACATTTAATTTCAGAAATGCATGTACATTCTCTTGTTTTTCAGCTGCTCAGGTTAACAGTACTGGTGTTAAAAAAGTGTCCCTTCTTTGACAGATTCCCAGCTGTATTGTGGGGCTGTTTTATATTTTTGCATCACAATTTTGGTCCGTTTTTCATAAAAGTGTGTTATTTTGGCAAATTAGTGGCAAATCATTAAAGATTGAAGTTAAAAAAAAATAATGACAGACATTTGAGTTTTCAGATTTCATACCCTTCAGAAAATTCATACTGATGCAAGACCTACTTATTCTATTATCTTTCTAAGTTTGTAAGAGCAATATTTAAAATTGTCCTTGTTTTTGGGCCTTTGTCCCACTTCTATTTATGGTTTTATCCAGATTTCTTGCTCTGAGGTTTAGAGGTATGACAAATGTCAGGCCCCATCACAGTCAGCCAGAGACATTTTAAATTGTGATGTACTTGTACCCCACTCCCCCATGTAGTGACTCTGGATGTGTCCAAGCAAGGCAAGGAGCAAATGTTCATCGTGTTTCACTTTTGCAGTCATTACACTTGGGTTATCCTGCTGGCAGGCTACCCGTATTCGGCCAGAATTCCAAAGTCTAGGTTCAGCGTCTGTTGCTGTCGCCTCTTCCCTGACGTCAGTGTGCCAGGGGTATAAAAGATGCAACCGATGTCATTTTCTTCAGTCTTTCTTGCCGCGTGGTGCTGAAGCAAAAAAAAAAGCAGTTCGCAAGTGCCGGTCGGCCGACTCCTGAGATTTTCGAAATCGAATTTCAAAACCAAAGTCTTCAATAAAGCTAAGTACCCTGTTGGGGAAACTTTCTTGCTCCAGACCGATGTCAGTAAAAGTTAACAATTGTATTTCTTGTGGGAAGCAAATACCTCTTAAAGACTTTCATTCTTACTGCATTCTTTGCCTAGGCCCTGACCCCGACGTTACTAGTTGTCGGTTTTGTGCTAAATTCAGCAAACGCACTATTAAGTGTCTGTCTGATTTTGCTTTACATTACTTTGGCCGCAGGTTTAACTACATAATGCTGTCTGAACAACCGATGACCGGAATTCATAAAAAATGCAAAGACAAGGAAAAGGACAGGCATCCGAGGTCCAAAACAGACGAAGCCTCTTCTAGGCCAGTCGCCGGTTCTCAGTGAGGCACTTTCGCAGCCCTTGACACCCGCTACCTCAGAGCCACAGGCCATACCAGACTCCCACGTGGAGACACCTAGGCCTCTGGAAACTCAAGGTATTGGGCCTGCGGAAACTATTCCCTCAGATGGGTCTGGAGCCGCTGAGCAGGCATCGGCTTCTGAGGATGTTTTCAGACCTTCACAACTTACTATTAAGTCCACTACAGCCAAGGCAAAGTCAAAAACACGGTTAAAGACAAGAAAACAAGTACAGCATTTTCCTGGACAGTCATCCATGCCAAAGAAACAGATGCTCAAAATGGCCGAGGACCTAATTACTTTGATCAGGGGCTCCCATCCCCCTCCTGATAAAAGGCCTAGGCAAGACACTGACTGACTCCTCTGACCAGGTTTCTATTTCCTCTGATTCCCCTTCAGATCAGGGATATTCTCTTCCTTCCTATGAGGACTCTGATGTAGAAGAATCTATACCTTCAGCCTCTCCGCCTGAGTATTATTCTTTTGGGGAAACCTTGCACACCATGAGGGGGCATTTCCATTGGGAGAGCCAGGATTATTCAGAATCCAGGAAAAGGCTCAGGGACTTTCTTTTATTGCCTCAGCAAAGGCGCCTAGCTATCCCCCCTATGCTTGATATTGTTGTTTTTTCTGAATCCAGTCTGTCTCCTGATTCTTTACCCCCTGCGCCAGTCAAGCCAGACGGGTACTACAGGGTCCCTGACTCTCATAAATTTCTTTATAAAAACCCTGCTGCTGACCCAGAAACTATTTCTCAGGGTCCCAAAGGGGTTAAGGCTTCCACTGCAAAAAATCCTGTCCCCCCCCCCCTGATAGGGATTTTAGAGCTTTGGATAGATGGGGGAAAAAAGTTTATACTTCTGCTACCTTAGCTGTAAGGGCTTTAAACTGCCAGTTTCACGTGTTTAAATATCAACAGTACCTCATGTCTTTGTTAAAACAGAAATTGGTTACAAACTCAGAATGTCCTGACAATAAGGAAATGCAGGATTTATTGCATGCAGCTGAACAAGTGGGAAAGCATACTCTGCAATGTGGTTTTGATTCATTAGAGGCTTCTTGTAGAGCCGCAGGTACAGGCTCTATCATTCGAAGGCATGCTTGGTTGAAAGAACAAAGTTTACCTGAATGCTGGAGGGATAGATTCCTGTCCCAGAGACTTCCCATACTCTGGAACAGACTACCTATCTATGTCAAACAGAGCTCCTCATTAGCACTCCAAGAAAAATCTTGATTGGATGGGAAATGGGAAATTCACCCCGGGGATCACTTCTGTGGCTCTGCTCGACAGGGGCACGGGAAAATAATTTTCTTAGGTGGCAAAAGCCAGGGTGCATTTTTTGGCTAGGCTTGTATGGGCCCCAGGGCCGATAGCCTAGTACCTACCTATGAACATGTTAAAGTAAAATTATTGGATGCTCCACTACAGCATGATACTTTGTTTGGTGTTAAGGCAGAAGAGGTGTTAAAGAAAATGGAGGATAAAGCAAAATCAGTTGAGACAGTAAAGGATTTCTTACAGGTACAACCACCTAGGTTTAGCAGAAACTGGCCTTCAAAAAATTGGTCCTTTCCGGTGTCCGGCCACAAAGAGGCAGATACAGATGCCCAAGAGGCAGATCTCAGCCCCAAGGCTCATACAGACCTAAACAATGGGGTGCTTCAGCCTCCAAAGGAGGAGAAGACAAATCGCAACCTTATAGGAAACGGTCCCAATGACTTCCCCCTACAAATGCCAAGCTCATACCTTTTGGCAGCAACCTTAGGGGGGAAAGCTAGCACTTTTCTCACAAAATTGGCACATGATCACCCAAGACAAATGGGTACTAAATATTGTTTCTCAGGGTTACAGGTTCCACTTTCACACCCTTTCAAAATCAAAAGGTATGCCGGACCTGCCACAAAATCAATGGACAGAGGCACAGAAACAAATTTCTGCTCTCATGGACATGAGAGCTATTCAAAGAGTACCACAACAAGAACAGGGACAAGGATTTTACTGAAGATTTTCCTGGTACCCAGAAAGGAAAAAGCCTGGAGACCAATACTGGATCCGCCAATCCTAAATACTTTCCTGGATGTTCCAAAATTCAAAATGTTAACACTGCAGCAACTTCTACCCATGCTGGGCAAGAAGGCTTGGCTAGTTACTTTGGACCTCAAGGAGGCATGCCTGCATGTCCCAGTCAGACAATCTTGCAGAAGATACCTCAGATTCATAGCTGGCTCAATGCATTACCAATTTTCTGCACTGCCCTTTGGCTTATCTACTGCGCCCAGGGTCTTCGCAAAATGCTTGGCACCAGTAATTGCATTTTGCAGACAAAAAGGAATTTAAATACATCCCTACTTGGACGACTGCCTCATTCAAGCAGAGAGCAAGGACGTTCTACTAAAGCATCTGGCGTTTGTAAAAAGAATACTAATTTGCCTAGGGTACACAGTAAATGAAAATAAATCAAAACTCTTACGATAATATTCCTGGGTGCAAGCTTAAATAAAACTGCCCAGCTGACTTATCACACGCCAGACAAGCAAAGGCAACTGGCTCATTACTTTCAAATGATGGCAACAAAGACCCAGCTCCCTGCAAAAAAAATTCTGCAGGCCCTGGGCTTTATGGCATCCTGCATTCTACTAATACCATATGCAAGACTTCATATGAGGAGATTACAATGGTATCTAAAAAGTGTTTGGACTCAACATTGCCACAGCCTGGAAACATTAATAACTCTAATTCCATGCCCGCAACAGGAGTTTCGATGGTGGGCCCAGGCCTGTCACCACAACAAGGGACAGCCTTTTACCTTACCCACAGCCAGGCAGACAATAACAGATGCATCGGATTATGCCTGGGGGGCACACATGGCAGGAAAATGTATTCAAGGCATGTGGCCCAAGGAACAAATGCAATTTCACATCAATCGAAAAGAGATGCTAGCTGTACAGAATGCCCTGACGGCCTTCAAGGATCTGCTACATCTAGGACAACTATTACTAAAGACGGACAACACCACGGTAATGTGGTACATAAACAAGCAAGGGGGCACACATTCCTACCCCCTCTGCAGGCAAGCCATGACTTTGTGGAACACAGCACTGACCTATCAAGTACATCTGCAGGCACAATTTCTGCCAGGAATGAAAAATACACTGGCAGACGAACTAAGCAGAAATCTCATGGATCCTCACGAATGGAAACTAAATCCACAGGTCTTCAGCATGATAACAAGGAAATGGGGACGCCCAGACAAAGATCTTTTTGCCTCCCCGCACAACTGCCAACTACAGAGATTCTGCACAAGAACTTATCACTCACAAGCATGGAAAGTGGATGCCCTATCATTCAGCTGGAAAACCCTGACAGTTTATGCCTTTCCTCCACTGCCTCTTCTTCCCAAGGTACTCCTAAAAGTCAGACAAGAGAAGCCAAAAATTATCCTGATTGCCCCAGACTGGCCATGCCAGCACTGGTACCCAATCCTAAAGAGCTTGTCTCAAGGTCCAGCCTGGCCTTTACCTCAAATTCCTTATCTTCTGACTCAACAAAACAATGAGATTCTGCACAGTCAACTCAGAACCTTAAATCTGGCAGCATGGCAGATAATATAGCCACTCAGATCACACCTCTCTCTAAAGCTGTTATGGATGTCATTTTAGAAGCCAGGAGGCCCAGCACTAGGAAATCTTATGCAGAAAAATGGAAGAGATTATGTGCTAGGAACCAGGCACAAGGACTCGAGCCACTTGTTCCAAATATACCTCAGATTTTACAATGCCTAACTGAGATGCTGGACAAAGGCCTATCCTTCTCATCAATTAAGATCCATGCCTCTGCCATTTCAGCTCATTACAATATGGAACCTCCTGTTTTCTCTCAACCACTACTAAGACAGTTTCTCAGAGGGGAAAAAACATAAGACCCCCAAGGAGAGCGCCAACACCTACTTGGGACCTCAACTTTGTTTGTGAAAAACTCACACTGCCTCCTTTTTAGCCAGCCAATACAGCTGATATAAAATTATTGTCATGGAAGACTGCTCTGCTCCTAGCAATAACCTCAGCAAGAAGAGTCTCAGAGTTACAGGCATTAATGGCAGTGGAATCTTTCATCATTTTTCATCAGGACAGGGTCTCTCTAAGGACAAACAACATTTATGCCAAAGGTAGTATCCAGTGTGGCTCTCGACCAAACCATTTGCCAACATTGTATCCAGATCCCCAGAATAAAGGGGAGAGACTTCTGCACGCTTTGGACATAGACAGCTACGATTCTACTTGGACAAATCAAAAGCTTTCATAAAAACTGAGCACTGTTTGTAGCTTATGCTGCAGGAGCACAAGGAAAACCCATCTCGAAGCAGACTATTTCAAAATGGATAGGAAACTGCATTCGCTTCTGCTATTCACAACATGGCAAGTCAGTGCCTAAGGGCATTAGGCCACATTCTACCAGAGCAGCAGCCACTTGAGCAGCCTTCCTTAGAGGAGTACCAACCAAAGACATTTTAGAGGCTGCAACCTCTGGAGTTCAGTGCACACTTTCAGCAAGCACTACCACTTACCTCTCTACTTAAATCCAGAGCAGGCTTTGCCACTGCAGTTCTGCATGGCCTGGTAGCCTCTCCTAATCAGGCCCAGCCACCCAACCTCAGCTTTGTGATTCAACCCAAGTGTAATGACTGCAACAGTGAAACACAATGAACATAGTACAGTTGTGTACCTACCGTAAATGTAGATGTTCGAGTGTATTCACTGTTGCAGTCCAGGTTACCCACCATCCCCCTTTTTTACCTGGCTGAGACTTTTCTGTACTTCTCACTTTTATACAACCTATGTGGTGTATTTGCTTGTAGATGAAGGAAATGTTTAGTTTAGTACATGCTTGTTTTTTGGCATAATTTTTTCAGCCTACCCATTTGGGGGCACCTGACATCTGGGACAAGAAAAACTGAAGAAAATGGCGTCTGTTGCATCTTTTATACCCCTGGCTCACTGACGTCAGAGAAGAGGTGACAGCAACAGATGCTGGACCTAGACTTGGGTTATCCTGCTGGCAGACTACCTGCAGTCAGCCAAAATTCCAAAGTGTAATGACTGCAACAGTGAATACACTCGAACATCTACATTTATGGTAGGTACACAACTGTACTTTATGCAGTGGGTGTGCGCAGATTATCCCCCATCCAAGGTAGGCACAAGTACTACAGTGGCTTTTAATCTGTCCGTGATTTTTCAGAATGTTCTGGTTTTCTGTCATATTTTTATACTGTTGATTTATGCTTCTTATTCAGAAAATTCATGTTGCAGTACCTGTTGGTCTGTGTTTAACTAGCAGTGCTTTAATGACCATCAGGTAAGCTTGTCTGAGATTGTAAGATGCAAGTAAGCTTTAATAAGCATACTGTTAAAGAATTACCAATATTGAAAGCTTTTTTGTTGTGGCCATACAGAGAATATTTACATAACTAGATAGCATATAAGCCTTTGGTATTGAAATGCATATGATAGTATTTATAGTAAAGGACAGGATTACAGTATTTTCAGAACCTCATTACATTTGTTGGAGACTTGCAGTCATCTTTGCAAGCTTTACACGTAAACTAAACAAAATGCCAATCTATCGTGTGGTCTATAACCTGTGCAGTAATCCTTTAAGCAGTTTATCTTGAGCTTGTTTCTTGTTTGCTGTTCATTTTTTTACTTTGATCATGTTTTCCCCATGAAACAAGTAGATAGTTGTTGTCAAGCAGCAGGTCTTTTTTGGATGAGAAACATTTTTACAAGTGGGGGTATCACAGAGATCGCTACTGTCAACATGTTATTTGGTACTTTTATAAAGCTGAATATAAATTATAATTAGAACTGGAGTGCAAGGAGAAGTGGTTTGAGTTGAGTACGGCTTGTTTTTTATTATACGCGATTTTGACTGGCATTCCAGTAATGTATTTAAAAAGTAATTTTCTTTTTCATGCCTCACAACCTTTGTTTCCATCTAGATATTAAGTAAGCTGTCATGTAGCCGATGCAGTGAAATATTTTTTTTCTTCTGCACTTCATTTTGTCTCGATTGGACTCTCATAATGATCGTTTGGCACCCAGGGCAATATATTTAATTTAAATAAGTTTTTCTAGTTTTTAGCATAGCTCCACCCCTTTCTAGTTGGTCACACCCATTCACCTATCTCCTGCAGCCCCCCCCCCTTTGATTTGCAGTCACCAGCCATCACTAGATCCCACCCACTTTTTCACCTCCAGTCCCTCATATATTGTCCTGATCAACCCTGTAATTTTTTCAGGAAATGCAAATGCTTCCATTGCCCTGCTCATAAAGTCCCAGCTTACTCAGTCAAATGCTTTCTGCATCAAGAAGCACCAACGACAATGGCTGTTTTTTACATTCTGCTTCCCTCTGTGTCATTGTTCTTTTAATGTTGTCAAGTGTTTGCATCCCCTCCACAAAACTGCGTTGTTCCATATCCATCAGTTTTGACATTACTTTTGCCCTTCTTTTGGCCATTATAGACATGAACGCAATTTGGTTTTGTGAAAAGTAGATCATGCCTGCTCAACCTGGTTGACTTTTTTGAGTTGGTCACCAGAGCTGTGGATGAGAGCAAGGCAGTTCATACAGCCTACCTTGATCTGGCCAAGGCCTTTGATACCATTCCCCACTCGGGGAATTATTGTTAAACTCACCAAACTAGGCATCAACCCCTATATCACTAGGTGGGTTGCAAACTGGCTCACAGACAGAACCCGCAGTGTGAAAGTAGCTGACTCCAAGTCAGACTGACGAACAGTCACAAGTGGAGTCCCACAGGGATCTGTCCTTGGGTCCTCTCCTGTTTGGCATCTACTTCTCAGCTCCTGTTTGGCATCTACTTCTCAGAAGTCCAGGCCAACATGGAGGGACTCTGGCTGACCATGTTCGCAGATGACTGCAAGCTGGGAGCCATTAACTCCCCAAGTGATGTAGACATCCTACAGAAAGGCCTCACTGAGACCAATGACTGGTGTCAAAACCATGGCCTTAAGCTTAATGCCAAACAACGCAGTCATCCCCTTTGAGAAAAACTGTTCCCATTAATTACCACGTCGATGGGAGCCTACTGAATGCTGAAGGCGTTATAAGACATCTGGGGATACAGGTTGACAGCAACCTCTCCTTCAACCACCACATTGCCACTGTGGTCAGAAAGTCCTATGTGGCACATCTCTTTACCAAGGGTTTTGCATCCAGGAAGAAAGAGGTCATCCTCTCTCTCTACTCTTCCCTCATTAGGCCAGTCATCAAGTATAATGCCCCATTTGGCATGTACCTCACTAGACGCATGCAACAGCTGAAAAGGCCATAAAAGTACCTCACGAAGAGGATCCTAGGCCTTAAACACATATCCTACACTGACAGACCCAAAAAACACCAGCTATTCTCGGTCTCATATTGTCTACTAAGAGGCGATCTCTGCTTGACTTAAAAAGCCATGTCTGACCCAGCTCTGTTAGAAATGCTACATCTAAAGAAATCCCAGTCCCTCCGCACCACACACTCCAGAGACCTCAACCTCATTACCACAATCAACAGAACATGCTGGAGGGACAGGTTCATAACCCAGAGACTGCCCATGCTGTGAAATAGACTTCCTATACATGTCAAGCAGAGCACTTCACTGGCCCTCTTCAAGAGAAATCTTGAGTGGATGGGAAATAGAAAGGTCACCACGGGGATCCCTCCAGTGGCACTACTTCATAGAGGCACTGGGAACTAACGTCTGGTGGCACGATGCCAGGGCACTTCTATGGGCTAGGCTTGTAAAGGCTCCAGGGCCATTAGCCTAGCACACACCTGTGAACCTAAGACCACTTTTTAGTCATGATTTAGTATTGAAATGGGCCTGTATGAAGCTGGATCTGATGGGTTTTTACCCTCTAGGTATTGCAGCTACCACTTTTTTTCTTCCAGGATGGTCGTACTTCAATCTGTTCCCTCCTAGCTTCCAAACTTCCACAGGAATACCATTTATTCCTGGGGGCTTTCCTGTAGATTGGTTGCATATCAAAATTTGTATCTCCTGTCCTAGCCTGTCCTGTTTGTAATTGAGCCTCATCTACCTCTAACTTGGCATATTTAATTCTCCCATCAACTTTACCATTTGCATCTTACCTTGATTTTCGTATCTCTCTGCTTTATATAGGTTTCTGTAGAATTTCCAAAATATTTCTATTACCTTTACTGGACCTCTTGTTATATTCCTTGTTACAGTTCCCTAAGCTTGGCGACAGCCGTTTCTACTTTGTCACCCAAGTCATTGCACTGTAAGTTTTTGTGCTCTAGTGTTATCAAAAATCACTTGCTTAATATCAATCTTTCTAAATTTGTGTAGATTATTGAGGTAATCCCTTATTTTCTGCTTAGCATTTTACAGTTGAGGCTCTTCTTGTTCTGGGAGACTCCCTCTATAATGTGGGTACATTAACATTTGTTAGTCCCTCTAAAATAATTTTTGTTGCTTCTTAGCCTTAATTCTGCCCTCTTTTTGAACTCCACCTTAATTTTATCCCACTCCCTAGCTATATTTTCAGAAGTAATTTCTACCCTCTTTTTAGTAGCTCCTGAATAATCTCAACTACCCATTCCTTAAATTCCTCTCCATCATATAGGTGGGAAAGCATCCAGTTACCGTTATTGATCAAACATAACCACAGACCATTGTAGGTCTTAAAACTTGTCTCCATAGAACGCAAACTCCAGTGTCTGTCCCGACCAAACAGAGGCCTTCCATCTGCACCAGGTGACTTTATACATCTTTACTCTCTTCTGGCCTAGACAATGTTGGTTACTGTCCTCTTCTTTCAGATTTCCTGGATGAAACCTCGTGTTGTCTCAGAAAAAGAGCTCCTACCTACAGAAGTGGACCCTGATGCTTCCTAACCTAAAGATACTGCAGCTCACTGTCTCTAGATTTTACTATTCTCTTGCCCTTCACTTGCCATTTTTTTGTGTTTAAGAAGGCAAGGAAGCCTACCAAAAGAAAGTCTGTATAGTCAATTGGAACAGGTTCTTCATCTGGCACCTTAAGAATAAGGAGCTTAGCAAAGCACCGGTGTGCTTGATTTTCAAATATGAAAGCAGGCTGTTCATTTCTAGCCTTACGTATGCCTCTGCAAAAACGTACATCTCAACCATTTCAGTCTGCATGGGGTTTGAACATCCAGCATACCCACCTGTTAAATATTTCTTGAATGGGAGTCCATCTGAGACTACCATTATAAGCTGGTGCTCCAGCAGGATTTCAGATTTCCAAGTGCTTATGTTCAGAGACCCCTTTAAGTCTTCAATAACAACATTCATAAGCATTGGATTCTCCCTCAATTAGACTATCCGATACCCGTTTCTCTCCTTCATACCCAGAACAGATGGAGAGAATTCTTTGTTCCTTAGATGTGTACAGACAGGTCAGATATTACCTAGATAAAACCAAGGACATCAAAACCTCAGTGCAGTTGTTTGTATCTTGTTTCCTGGAAGGATGAAAAACTAGAACTGATGTCAAATTTCATTAATTCCTAAACTGATGGGTTCGGATCAGGCACTCTGATATGACTTTGTCGTTAACACTAGCCTGTGGCCTCTGACAAAATCTCAAGCTCCTTTCCTACTTTCAGTGCACGATCCTCAACATCCCTCAGATTTTGTTTGCCACTTTTGTAACTAAATGTTGTTGACTGTAGCTCTTGAACTAATTTAAGATAAGTGATATTTCTTAGAAAAATATATCTTTAATCACTAGCCTTTGGTAAATCTCTTTCTATTTGATAACTTTACTATATACAGTAAGAGTTTTTGCTACCCTTGTTCACTTTTATTTACTTGTGCTTTCTACGCTACCATTGTTGGTAGGCCATTACTATACCGGTCTCTTTCCTGATAAGGGTCTTGTACTCCTCTAGTTTCTTGTTTCTATATATATATAAAAAAAAAAAAAAAAAAAAAAAGCTGGTGTTTCTTTTGCTTATTGTTGCTGGTTATAAGATTTCTTTTGATGTTACTTCCAGTATAACTGCTTCATACATTGTCTGAGAAAGGCTTTAAAAAGTGAGAGATGTGGACATAAAATGCCTTTTCAGATGCCCACACTGTGTGATTATTGTTTTAAGGCTGGACCATCTTAACCCAGATTGCGACATTTGCTGTGGTTTCAAGCCACAAGCTTTATTTGAGAGGAGAAAGAATAAATTAATCTTAAAAGGTATGTTGCCAACTCTGTTTTCTGAAGCCATATCTGAAGTTCAGTCTCCTAAAATTAAAACTGAGACCTTCAGAAAGGTCCAGATCTTCTCCTGCGTCCTCAAAGCTGAAGAAAAAGAGGGTGAAATTGGATCCAAAGTCTCCTGGGATCCGACCAAGTATCTTTCCAGTCCAGTAACCTCAGATCCTATAAAATGTGCTTCAGATCCGAAGTCCCTGGATCCTAAACCATTGCCACATACTGTATATTTCCCTAGCATGGATCCAGTCCCTTCCAGGGTGCCCTCCCTATTTTTGGAGCGGCAGTAAGTCTCTTTCGGTGGTGTCCTTTTGTTCCTCTAAAAGTCTTACAGAAGCAGATGTGGAAAGGATGATGAGATTCTTCTTGGAGCAAATTCAGAAGCGAGTCCTCACAGTTTCTACCTGTTCGAGTGAGGTGCACCATCAGTCTATCACTTCTCTGACCTGACCTGTGGTGTTAGTCCTTGGATCAGAGTCTTTTGAGTCTTTCTGGGTCTGATCCGAAGAGAGCATTGTCTTCGGATCCAACTGTTTCTCTGAGTGCACCAGTCCTGACAGTCTGATCCAGATGACTCTGAGCCAAAACTTCCAGGTCTGATCTGAGAGGATAGGATAGACTCTAAGGTTTTCAGAGCCATCACTTCCTCTCTGTGCTTCTGCTTTGGATAGTTTGGCTCCAGATTCTGCCTCGGGCAGATTGCTCTCAGAACAGTTTGAAGTGGTGGGCCAGAAACTCGCTTTCTTGTCTCCGTTGGCTTCCTTCTTTCCTAGGTGGTCTGCTTTTGAGGTTGTGAAGAGGGTTTTCTCTGTTTCAGCAGGTCAGACAGGTTCTTCCCCCTCGGATCCATCCTCGACATCTCACCTGACTTAACACCTTTATCCTCAGCATTCTACTGTATGGGGATAGCCAGCCCATAGCTTCCAGACCACCCAACCAGGTGTTGTCATCTCTTCTGATACTTCCTGCATCATCTCACTGAAGTTCTCCCCAGGAGTCCGTCACTGAGGAATACTGACTTTGAGGGAGAGGGGTCTCCCAAATCACCATCTGATTGTCTCATTTGGAGACGTCCTTGAGATCCTAAATCAGGCGGGTGGTCAGTTTGCCCAAAACCCAACTCCTGTGGAGTCACTATTTCTGGAAGCTTTCAGGACTTGGCCCATCCACCTCCTGGGTTACTCCACCTGCTGATGGCGTGGAAGGAACATGATACGACTGAGCCGATCCCCAAGAGACAGGACAGGATTCCGGCTCCACCGGTAGGAAAAGAATATTGGAGTAAAAGGGGTACTAGTTGATGCAATGTTAGTGGTGACAGCTACAAAGAAGGAACTCGAGTAACAGAGTTCCACTGTCCATCCCACTTATCTAGAGCACTGGTCAGATTTGGGAAGTGAGTTTATGCTTCAGCAATATTTGCTCTCTGATCACTGAACTACTTGGCACAGTTCACAAGACTGCAAAGGGACTTAAGGAACTTTCAAATTCCCTTTCAGGGGCCCCTACTGTGGAGACTCAAACTTCTCTGGCCTCATAGTTAGCTACCCTTCGATCTGTTGCAAATTCGTTCATGAGGCTCATCTGGCATGCTGCAGAATGCACTTCAAGGGCCACAGGTTCAGATATTTCCATCAGGAGGCATGCTTGGATGTACCCGATTTTGCAAATCCCTTCAAAGTCCTCTTTCATCAGTGCTTCCTTTGATGGTTCTTCGTTTGGCACTACAGTAAGGCACACATTCCAGGTGTGAGAAACATGGAAAGGCCCTATCTGCAGTGGGTGTATGCCCCCCCCCCCAGACCTTTTGCAGGAATCGGTGGGGAGGTCAAAAGATGTAGTTCAGGAAGTCTCAGGGTCCTTTCTTTTTCTTATGACGCAAGTGAAGGTAGTTGCCCTAGAGACAGAGGGGGGAGTGATAATGGCAGAAGACACCCCCATGACAGAGGAGGCCTGGAAACCCGGGTATCTAGAGATACGTTTTCTGACGGACCCTTTCGCTGCTCCTGAAAGGGAAGCCTGATTGTCTTTGTCTGGAGGCAGTCTGGGGTCACTTACCTCTGCACCAGGAAGCCTGACTAAACATAATAGAGGACACTTTGGTGCAGAGAAGCATTTCCAGAGGTTATATTCCCTTGTCCATACCACCTCCATTACCCAGGAAAATCTTCAATGTTCCACCTAGTCAGAGGGAAGCAGCTGCACTAGAAATCCAAAAGCTGCTAGAAAAGTCATCCAAGAGGTCCTTCCAGACTAAATTGAATCCATAACTTACTCAAGATTCTGTTTAGTGCCAAAAAAAAAAAGAGAAAAAAAAAAAAAAACTGGATTAGAGACCGATTTTAGATCTGTGTGTGGAACAAATCGGTTGGACACACCAAGTTCCGGATGGTCATGGTGCAGTCCTTTATGCCATTTCTGAACAAGGATGACGAAGTGCTTGACAGACTTTCAGGATGCTTACTATCACACAAAAATGAACAGGCGATCCAGAAGGTACTTAAATTTCCAGCTGGGAGCCGGTTATTACCAGTTCTTCAGAACCTTGTCCTTTGACCTCACCACTGCCCACAGGGTGTTCAAGTGTATGGCGGTAGTAGCAGCTCACTTGAGACTGCAAGTATTCTGGGTGATCTGATGTTATCCATGTCACTATTTCTCTCTTGGGTCTTGGATCCAACATCAGATATGAGCTGGCAACTTTACAGCTTCTGTGCTCGAGTTCCTCCCACTCCCATGATCCCTTACTGCCCGCTAACCCCTCAGATCTCATTTGCTGTGCTCTGCAATGGACAAAGATTCTAGTGCTCAAGTTTTTGAGGGATAAGTAGTACTTTTTTGTCAACATGTTTCTTTTATTTCTTCCAGCTTAAGTGCATTTAGAATAGATTACCGTTTTGTGTGCATAGTGTTAGCTAGTCCTCTCCTCCTGTTATATTTGTGTTAGTGCTTTAATAGTTTTTTGGTGTCTTTTTTTTTTTCTTTTTTTTCTCTTTTTTAGTTTACTAGTGTTGTTTTGGGAACCAGTTTAGTTTTCTGTGTAGTGTTTTTTTTTTTTGCACTGTATTAGGTAGTCTGCTTGTCTGTCTGGCTCTGACCTCTGCTTTTCTTTTTTTCTGGATCCCCTGTTCGTGTTCCTTTGACTTGGTTGCCCAACATGTCTGAGAAGCCTGTTGGTTTTAAAAGGTGCTCCTTGTGCGGTTGAAAGATGTCTGTGTCCGACTCGCCCAAGGAGTGCCTTTACTGTTTGGGCGCCAACCACCTGGAGGTTGAATGTGACAATCTGAAGTAGTTAACTTCATTTGTCAGCAGCCTTTGGGAATCGGATCCGACCTCTGATTCGAGCCGGCAATCTTTCATAGCTTAGATCCGAGCTCCTAGCTCCTCCCCTTCACCCATAATCCCCTGCCAACCCTGACTGACCTCCGATCTAGTTTGCCGCGCTTCTTGTCAGCAGCTAGGTTTTTGAGCTCCTGGTTTCGCAGGGTTTTGTGAGTTTTTCATTTTTTTTATTATCCCCTTAAGTGTACGAGTGAGTGTTGTGTGGTCAGGTTCCCTTTCTTTGACTAAACTACCCTAGTTTATATCTTTTTAGTTAAATTTACCTTCCCTCCCCTTCGCTGGTCATAGCGTTCTGTGTGTTGTGTGTTTGGGGCCTAACGAGTGGCTTTTTTTTTTTTTTTTACAATGTCTGAGGCCCCAAAACCCATCTTTTTCAAGTGCACCGAGTGTGGCCATAAGCTCTCCCCAGCAGATGGCCACACTCTGTGTGTGCGGTGCCTTGGGGTTGAACACCTTTCCTCTGGGTGTTCCATCTGCACGACATTCAACCCCAGGTCACTGAAGGACCGGAGGTCGAAGCTGATCCTAGTGGGACTTTTGCCCCCGGAATCAGCTTTGGCCTCAGCCTCCGGTGCTTCTGTGGGCTCCTCCCTGGCTTCGGTGGCCACCCCTGCCTCCCTCCCTCCGGTCGGGACTCAAACTCCCGCTGCAGCTCTGGAGGAGAGGGAGGCCAGGAAAGAAAAAAGGGGGTTGAAGCACCAGAAGCGGCGGGCCGAGGCCTACGCTTTGCCCCCCCCCCCCGGCTAAGCGGTCTTCTCTCTCCAGGGCTTACTGGTCTCCCCCTTCTCGGATCTGGTCTCCGTGCTTCTCACCGGGCCCCGAGAAGGAGGAGACCCGATCTCCATCCAGGTCATCGAGGTGGCATTCCCAGCCAGCCTCGTTGGCCTCGTCGAGATTGACTTGCAGCCTTTCCGACGCAAATTTGGAACGGATGATGCAAAGGTTTCTCCAGGCCCAACTGCAAATCTGCAAATGGGAGTGCTCCTGCCCCCCCCCCTCTGGGGGGAGCTCGACACCTTTCTTTGCCCCGATAGCTCCTTCTCCGACCCGCTTCCCGGGTTCGGAGCTGAGCAGCCTTGGAGCCGGAGGTGGGTCGGCACCGACAGTATCGGGTACTTTGACACTGACTCTTCCCTCGAGCCTGTCGGGTCTGTTTTTGTCTGATCCAGGCTCTCGGAGCCGTGGGCTGAGCGTCGGATCTGAGGGAATCAGTGTGTCTTCGGCTCCGTCTAGGTCGGAGCACACTGGTCTGATGGCTTCGGTGCCGATCCCGATCCGTCCATCGGATCCGAGCGAGGGTCTGCTCTCTGATCCCAGAGAGGGTGGCTTTCCCTCAGCTTTCGATGTGCTTCCAGGCCCCTGGTCCTTGCTTCGGCTCCGCCCCGCACTCCCTCTCTGTTGGGCCTGGCTTCCATCACCCGGCCCCAGGGACAGCCTGCTTTGATGTCCCAGGTCGTTCCCTTGGAACAGGACGTGGCTGGTGAGATGTCATCGGACAGCCCCCCCGAGGACGTCCCTCACAAGCGAAAGTGCAGAAGGAGGCACGTGGACTCCCCCGAGTACATGACTGATGACACTGATTTGGATGAAGAAGGCTCCCCTAGGTCACCCCCCGAGGATGTCTCCTTCGGAGACATCATGGAAATGCTCAGGATAAGAGGGGGGTGGTCTGCCTCCATGGCTTCCTCGGACGAATCCGTGTTCCTGGAGGCATTCGAAGCAGGCCCATCTACCTCTTGGGTGTCCCCTCCGCCCGACCCCTTAGTGGACCTTATTACCACTAGGGTGTGGAAGGAGCCGGACACTGTGGAGCCAGTCCCCAAACGCCTGGACAAAATCCTTAGTCCATCCTCCGAGAGGTCCCATTGGAGCAAGGGTCCCCCCGTAGATGCCATGTTGGTGGCGGCGGCCACCAAGAGGGAATTGGCTCAGGAGATTCCCTCGGTCCATCCACCGAGTACGGAGTCCCGTTTGATGGACCGTTTAGGGAAGCGGGCTTTTAGTTCAGCGACCTTCTCTGTGAGGTCTCTGAACTACATGGCACATGTTATTCGACTGCAGCGGGACCTTATCAAAGAGTACGCTGCGTTGCCCCCCGTAGTCCATGTCGGTGGAGGACAAACTGTTATACTCCACTTGGATGGCCACACTCAGGTCCATATCTAACATCTCTATGTGGCTGTTGTCCCACGCCACAGAGCCGCTAGAGCCAGCGGAGCAGGCCTCGTCATGCGACGTCAGGCCTGGCTCCGGCATTGCGATTTTGCAGAACCCTTCAAGGCATCATTTGCGAATGCCCCTTTCGATGGTTCTGCCCTGTTTGGCAAGACCGTTCGCGAGACTTTGGTCTAGAGCATAAAGGACGGGAAGACGTTGTCTGCCATCGGAGTCCACTTCTCTGCTCCCCAGAGGTCCTTCTCCAAGAACCAAAAGGGACAGAAGAAGATGTGGTTCCGGAAGTCGCAACAATCCCAGTCCGCTCCAGATCGCCAGTCCTTCCGTGGCAGAGGAGGACAGGGTGGACGCCGCCCTAGAGGCAGATGGGGCACGAGGAATGGTGGGTCCAGAGAAGCTTTCTCTGACCGGCCCACCCAGCGACCCTGAGGGGTCGCCCGACTGCTCCTCTCTGGAGGCAGTCGGGGGGGGATGTTTTTCGAGGCACCTGGCAGCTTGGGAGTCCATCACAACAGACTGCTGGGTGCTTTTCATCATATCCAGAGGATACCAAATCCCCTTTTCTCACATCCCTCACCAACCCGAACGCCTCCCCGACGTTCCACCCAATCAGAAGGAGGCTGCAGCTGCGGAAATTCAGCAGCTCTTGGGAAAAAGAGCCATCCAACACGTCCCCCCAGACCACTTCGGATTCGGTTACTACTCCAGGTTCTTTTTGGTGCCAGAAAAGATGGGGACCTAAGGCCAATCCTCTCTCTCTCCCTCCTGAACCTGTCAGTAACCAAAGAAAAGTTCCGGATGGTCACCCTTCAATCCATTCTCCCCCTGTTGCAGGAGAGCAACTGGATGTGCTTGATAGACCTCAAGGATGCGTATTACCACATTTTGATGGACAAACGATCCAGGAGGTTTCTCCGCTTCCGGCTAGGAGCCAGTCATTATCAGTTCAGGGTCCTTCCCTTAGGTCTCACCTCAGCCCCCAGGGTGTTCACCAAGGTATTAGCAGTGATAGCGGCCTATCTGAGACTCCAGGGAATGCAGGTGTTTCCATACCTAGACGACTGGCTCCTGACCGCCCCAACAAGGCATCTACTCTGCTCAGCCAGGAATTACTTTCTCCACCTTGCTCCCCGGCTGGGGATCACCATCAACATGGACAAATCCTTTCTCAACCCGACTCAGGTGATAGACATTATTGGGGCCAGATTAGACAGCAACAACTTACTAGCCTTCTTAACCACTGAGCGACTTCACACCCTGAGGCTACATGTGTGGGCCATTTTACTATCATCGGCTCCCCCAGCGGTTTTGGTCCTGAGGGCACTGGGCTCCATGGCGGCCGCAATTACCCTGCTCCCCATGGCTTGCCTGAACATGAGGGTTTTGCAGTGGACTCTCCAAGTCCAATGGTCCTTCTGTCGATACTCTGTCACCCTATTCCCCTCAGCAAGGCTTGCATAAGGGCTCTCGCATGGTGGCTGCAATCACCGGACCTCCAAGCGGGACGCCCTTTCTCCATGGCCCCCCCACTCGCCACGGTGACCACGGACGCCTCTCGCCTTGGGTGGGGGGGCATTATGCGGGCAGGACGGTCCAAGGCACATGGAACGATAGAGACCTCATTGCATATAAATGTTCTAGAGATGAGGGCAGTGCTGTTGTCGTTGCAAGCACTTCAGAGCCTTCTTCCTACAGGAACAGTTGCAGTTCAGTCAGACAGCATGTTGGTGGTCTGGTACATCAACAAACAGGGGGGAGCCAGGTACTACCCACTATGTCAAGAAGCTATGAGAGTGTGGGAATGGGCGATCTCCACCAACCGCTTTCTTATTGCAACGCACATTTCGGGACGGTCCAACATCCTGGCGGACAAACTCAGTCACACCATACTGTCTCCTTACGAGTGGTCTCTCAATCCCCAGGTAGCGAAGCGGATATTTGCCGTATGGGGACAACCCTGTTGCGATCTCTTCACCTCTCCTTCAAACACGAAATGCAACAGCTACTTCGCTCTAATTCTCCCCACCGGGGAATTCCTGAGAGACGCTCTGGTGCATGCTTTGCCTTCCGGTCTACTCTGTGCTTACCCCCCTCTACCTATGATGCTGAAGCTTCTACAGAAAGCCAGTCGGTTGGGGAGCAAAGTTATCCTCATTGCCCCATTCTGGCCTTGTCAAGCTTGGTTCCCTTACCTCTGGTCTCATCTGGTGAATCCGCCTTGGATTCTAGATCCCCTCCCGGATCTAATTTCTCACCCCGTAGGCCTCCCATTCCTGAACCTGGACAATCTCAAGCTTACGGCTTGGTTGCTCCAGTTCCACTCGTAGCTAGGACTCCCGGTATCTCCTCTCCAGTTAAAGCTATCCTAGGAGCAGCACACAAGCCTTCTACTAGGAAAGTCTATAGGAGTAAATGGAGACGTTTCACTATTTGGGCAGAGCGTCAGAACCTAGACCCTTTCACAGCTCCGTTGCCTGCCGTTTTGGATTTCCTTTCAGGGCTTTTTCATCAGGGGGCTAGCTGTTCCACAGTCAAGGTTCAACTAGCAGCTATCTCATTACCACGTGGGACATGAACTGGGGTCCATTGATCACCACGAAGTTATGTAAGACCTTTCTGAAGGGCACCTTCCTACTCAGACATCCAATAAAGGAAGTAGTGCCTCTCTGGGATTTGACTTTAGTACTTCAGGCCTTGACAGCTCCCCGCTTTGAACCTGCAGCTTCAGCTGATCTCAAACATTTGTCATGGACAACAGCCTTTCTCTTCGCTATTACTTCAGCTAGGAGGGTCTCTGAACTTCAAGCCATATGTGTAAAACCTCCTTACTTGACCTTCCATAAGGATAGGGTTTACCTCAGGACCAATCCCTCATTCCTTCCTAAGATTGCTTCCGAGGCGAATATTAACCAATCCATTAATCTGCCATTTTTCTTTCCTGAATACCAGAACAAAGGAGAATACAAACTACATTCTTTAGATGTGCGTAGGCAGCTGCGTTTTTATATTCATAGAACGGCTGGTCATAGACAATCCGACCAGTTGTTCATCTCCTTTGCCAAATTTAACTTGGGTAAATCTGTGTCGAAGTGGATTTTACAATGCATCCTTTTGGCTTATGAAAGTTCTGGCAGGCCCGCACCTCAGGGAGTCCGTGCCCACTCTACTCAGTCCATGTCTACTTCTGCTGCCTTTCGGTCTAGCGTACCCCTGGATGATATTTGCTCAGCAGCCACTTGGGCTTCACCTCCTACCTTCATCAGCCATTATAAATTGAATGTTATCTCTAGAGGGAGAGCATCCTTTGGCTTTGCAGTGCTCCGGAACATCCTTCCATGAAGGCCGCCCAAGGTACAGGTAGCTGGGGACTCTGTCCCAAAGGTTGCTGACACATGAAGTTAACTACTTCAGATTAAGAAGTTATGTACTCACCATAACGTTCCATCTGAGTAGGTAGACTTCATTTGTCTGCAACTGTCCCACCCTCCTTCCCCCTGACCTTCGGATGTTATTTGGCCAGAGGTTTTTACTCTGCCCTTTAAGGAAGGTAGTTAGTTTCCTTTCTCAGCCTTTTTGGTTATGGGCAAACTTGATCTGAGGTCAGTCAGGGTTGGCAGGGGATTATGGGTGAAGGGGAGGAGCTAGGAGCTCGGATCTAAGCTATGAAAGATTGCCGGCTCGGATCCAATTCCCAAAGGTTGCAGACAAATGAAGTCTACCTACTGAGATGGAACGTTATGGTGAGTACATAACTTCTTATTTGTGCCACATTCACCATCAGGGCTTTGGTCGAGCGCCGAAACAAACTGCTCCTGAAAGGTCTTGCTCAAGGAGGTCCTTTGGCTCAGTTCCCTGCCAAGCCTGGACCCTCTGAGCACAAAAAGAAGGCCCCTCTGCCTTCAGGGTCTTCCTCTTCAAAAAAAAAAAAAAAAAGTCGAGGCTATCAGATCCTGGTGCCTTGGATCTTACCCCAGCCTCCGCTCAGAGTGATCCGATGCCTTCTGGATCCAAAGATCCTTGATCCTCATAGATCCAGGCTCTCTGTTTCCAAGCCTTCAGATCGGAGATCACATGATTCCAATCCCAGATCCAAGGTCTTGGATTCAAGAACTTCACATCCGGGCCAACCTCTGATGCAAGGCATGTGGGATTTGAATGCCTGAATTCCTACCTTGTCATCTGAGCCAAGCCGGTCAGATCCGGGATTAGTGTCTGGCCCCCTTGTTGTGATAGAGGATTGTGCTCTGGCTTGGGATGGTCTCCTTCCTCCAAGCACAGGTCTCGTTACTTAGAAGGGAGGTCCATGGGATTGAGACACTCATCCTCAGCTAGGTAATCTGCCTCGTCTAGGTCCTCCAGGTGTCTACTCCCTTCTGATATGGACAGGATGATGAGGTCATTTCTCACGGCTCAAATTGAGTTGGGGCTTCTCTTCCCCTGCCCATCCGGCTAGGAGACCATCTCCTACCCCCGCTTTAACTTCTCATCCGACCAGCTTGATTTAAGACTTTCTGGACCAGGATCACACAGGGAGAGAGACTGTGATTCCAGATGACCTTTTTGTCCCTCACCTGAGTCCCTGACTACTTCTGCCTGCCTGATCTCCCCCTGGGTAGGCAGAGGCCCTGGTCTGAGAGGTTGCTCTGGAGTCCTTGGGTGGGAGTTCCAGACCTGTTTTTTGGGCCCGTCCTTTCCCCTTGGTACTTTGGTTATTGACAGCTCAGGGCCAGTACTGTCCAGAGGCCTGGAGGCTCTGGCCTGCTGTGGTCCTTCTCCCCAAGTGGGCCTTCCCTCTGGGAATGGGATGGAGCATTGGCCAGTCCTTCGGCATTGTGGGTTGCAGAGAGGATTTTTTCCTCCCAGAGGATTTCCTCCTCCTGCCATCCAGGGACCATCCCAGTCCTCCTGAGTGGACACTATTTATTATTTATTTATTTTACATTTGTTGACCAGGCTAGTCTAGCTGGATACATGTCCATTTTCAGTAGAGGCCCAGGGAGAAAAGCTGGCGGAACAGTGTGCATATCTGTCCATCCACCCAACCGTGATTCCCAGGAGATTGACAGGCATGGAAAGTAGGTTTTCACCTCCGGTATGTTCAGTCTCCGGGCGCTTAACTACCCGGCACATTTTTCCTGACTCCAAAGGGACCTGGTTATGGAACTCACAGCATCCCTTTCTGAGGTACTGCCTGCCAGGGAACTAAGTAAGGTGCCTCCTAAATTGTCCACACTTCCCTGGCTAATTCATCAATGAGGCTGATTTCCAACGCAAAGGAAGGATCTTCTTGAGATGCCGGCACAGGTATTGCCATTCGGTGTCATGCTTGTCTGCGCCTTTGTGGAGTGCTTTTAAGGCATCCCCTTCACCAATACTCCCTTCGATGTTTGGCCCTTCGGTCAAGGAGACTGTCACCTGCAGTCAGCAGGAGAGCAAGACTTTGTCAGCTATGGGAATCGGGCTTTCCACCCTTCAACACTGTGATTTCAGAAGTTGCAGTCTGCCTTCCAGGATGCCCAAGATGAAGCCTCCTCAATAGGTCAGGGAAGAGGATTCAGTGGTGGATGCCGCCCCAGAGGCAGAGGGGGGCCAGCAAAATCAGGGCTCCAGGGAACCCTTCATTGAGAAGTTCCAACAGTACTCCTGAGGTGCTACCCAACTGTCCTGCCCTGGATGCAGTTGGGGGTCATTTGTCTCTGCACCCTTTGGCCTGGGCAGGTATTACAAAAGATCGTTTGGTGCTAAACATTATTTCCAGGAGTTATTCTGTTCCCTTTTCACAGTGGTCTCCTCCAGTCAGGAGATACCTCCCCGATGCACCACCCCATCAGAGAGACCAGGAGGAAGCGCTCAAGCTTCGAAAGAGAGCCATCCAAGTGACCTCTGTAGGACAAAGAGAATCCAGAGCTTATTCTCACTTTTTGGTGCCAAAGAAAACCGAGGGACCTGCATCTAATTCTGGACCTCAGCAATCTATCAGTCAAGAAGTCCAAGTTCCAGATGCTCACTGTCCAGTCCTTCATGCCTCTGTTGCACAAGAACGATTGGATGTGCTCTGTAGATCTCCAGGATGCATACTGTCATATAAAAAGATGCGTACTCCAGGAGACTCCCTTTAGAGTAGGTGGCCAAACACTACCAGTTCAAGATCCTGCCCTTTGGTCTCACCACAGCCCCCTGGGTGTTCAAGTTCATGGCAGCAGTCACAGCTCACCTAAGACTGCAGGGATTCCAGGTGTTTCCATACCTCAACAATTGGCTCCTCACAGCTCCCATGAAGCATCGTCTGGTCAGTGCCTCTCAGTACCTACTCTAGCTATTTGACCAATTAGGCATTACAGTGAATCTTCCCAAATCTGACCTCATACCATCCCAAAATCTGGAATTCATTGGGATTCAGTTGGACACTGAGATTGCAGCACTCCCACTCTGCTGGGTACACCTCATCAGGTCTCATGCTCATTGTCTTCTCAATCTTTCTGATCCTTGGGCCCACCTTGTTCTCAGGGCCTTGGGGTCCATGGTGGTGGCAGTCTGTCTCATGCCATTAGCCAGGTTCTACATGAAGGTTCTGCAGTGAACTCTAGCGGTTCAGTGGTCTTCCCTGGATCATCCTATGACAACTCCAATCCGCGTCATTCCAGTGTGCAGGCGTCATCTTCTTTGGTGGATCCAGTCTCCCGACGACCTGTCAGGCAGACCTTTTTCTCTTCCTCCCCCCAGCGCCACAGTGACCTCAGACACTTACCTGCTGGGAGCAAATTCAGAAGCAAGTCCTCACAGTTCCTACCTGTTCGAGTGAGGTGCACCATCAGTCTACCACTTCTCTGACCTGTGGTGTTAGAGTCCTTGGATCAGAGTCCTTTGAGTCTTTCTGGGTCTGATCCGAAGAGAGCATTGCCTTCGGATCGAACTGTTTCTGCTGGGGTGGAGGGGCATTTTCTGGAAAAGCCTATCCAAGGCATGTGGTCCGAAGCAGAGACCAAACTACATATCAACGTCCAGAGATGAGGGCAATTCTCACATTGCAAGCCTTCCAGGATTGCCTCCCTCTGGATACCGTTGCAGTTCACATGGACATGACTGTTGTGTGGTACAATAGCGAGCAGTGAGGCACACGTTCGTATCCTTTACACCTATCCTCTCATTCCCAGAGTACTACAGAAAGCCCGTCGTCTCGAGGCTAGCTTGAGCCTCATTTTCCCCCTTTTGGCCTCAGCAGGTGTGGTTTCCCTTTCTTTGGTCTCACTTGAATTACCCACCTTGGGTACTGGATCCCATTCCAGATCTCATTTCCTCTCTCAGCTCCTGATCCCCAACCTGCAGATGCTTTTTCTGATGGCATGGTTCGTCCATTTCCAGTAATCCTGAATCAGCCCAGGCTACCTTCTCCTGTTAAAACATTCTGGCCCCTCAGAAAGCTTCCACTAGGAAGATTTACACCAGTAAGTTGAAACTTTTCTATGTTGGCTAAAGAGTGCAATCTCGATCCAGCTTTGGCTTCCATTACAGGTATCTTGCTATTCTTATCTTTGCTTTTTTTGTAATGGAGTTAGCTTCTCGATTATCAAAGTGCATTTGGCAGCTATTTCCACCTTCCATGTTTGCAAGGGACCTGCCTTCTCCTCTCACTTGTGTAAAGCTTTTTTGAAGGGAGTTTTTCTGCTTCGACCTCCTATCAAGGATCCTTCTCCCCCTTGGGATCTTTCCTTTTTGCTGTAATCTCTCACAGAGTCCTTTTGAGCCTGCTGCCATATGTGATATAAAATTTTTGTCATGGATGACCAGCTTTTCTAGTAGCCATAACCTCAGCAAAAAGTGTCTTGGAGTTGCAGGCTCTTTCTATCAAACTGCCTTTCATGGTTTTTCATAAAGATAGGGTGTCCCTTCAAACTAACCCATCATTCATGCTTAAGGTTGCCACAGAAGCGAATCTGAACCAATTGCCAGTCTTCTTCCGAAATTTTACTAATAAAGGAGAATTATCTTTTGCATATGGTAGCTGTACATGGACAACTGCATTTCTACATAGGACAAAGATTTCACAAGTCTGACTGACCAGCTATTTGTGGCTTTCTGTCTTAACAGGAAGGGTCAGACAGTATCCTAAGTGACTGTCTCTCGTTGGATTTCTGTGTGCAGTTCCTTTGCTTATTCATCCAAAGGTTTATCTTTACCAGGGCTGATTAGAGCTCATTGCACTAGGTCAATGGCTACATCAGCTGCCTACTTTGCCCACCATTCCAGACATTTGTGGATCAGCCACCTGGTCTTCTCACACCTTTGTTAGTCACTACAAACTTGACATTGTGTCCAGGAGCAGGGCTTCCTTTGGCTCCACAGTTCTACGGCATGTCCTTCTATGAGGCCGACCAGGATTTAGGGTAGCTGGGGACTCTGACCCAGGATTGAGAAATAGTGAGATGGACAACATCAGATGTACTTACCATAACTTGGCATCTGTGTTATCCTATCACTATCCCTCCCACCGTCCCCTGTCCTATCAGATCTAGAGGTTGTGGAGATGTCCTCTCTGGTGGTCAAGGTCTTCCTTAGCTGCTTTCTAGCTTAGGGCAAACTTAATCTGAGGGGTTAGAGGGCAGCAAGGGTTCATGGGAGTGGGAGGAGCTCGAGCCAGAAGCTGTCTGTAAAGTTGCCGGCTCGGATCCGATGTCTGATCCAAGACCCAAGAGTGATGGAATAGTGACCTAGGATAGCAGAGATGCCAAGTTACGCTAAGTACATAACTGTTTTTTCCATACTTAGACAACTGGCTCATCACTGCTCCAACCAGGCATTAACTGGTACAAACACGAGACTATAGTGTTATACTTGTTCAAATTTGGAATAACCATCAATTACAAGTCTCACCTTCAGCCATTTCAGACATTAGAATTCATAGGAGTAATGTTCACAGTATCTATGGTAGCATCTCTTTATCAAGAGTGCAAACAGTAAGGAATCGGGTCAGGAAAATACTTTGCAGTTCCAGAATTTCAGCCCGGTTGATTCTGCAAGCCTTGCAATCAGTATTAACTGATTTTAATTCCCTTAGCAAGATATCACATGAGAATTCTGCAATGAATGCTAGAAACGCAGTGGTCACTTCTCTCTCAACCTATGTAAACAAAGATAAGAATAACTCAGGTATGCGAAGGGCATCTTTCCTGGTGGATGCAGTCACAATTGTTGCAAGGTCGTGTTTTTATTCGCCCTCAGCCCAAGGCCATTGTGACCACAGGTGCTCCCAGATTGGTGGTGCGTTTTCTGGGGAAGACTTTCCAAGGCACTTTGTCTCCGAAGAAGCCAACTTGCATATCAATGTTCTGGAAATGAGAGCGGTGCTTTTGGCGTTGCAAGTATTCCAAAACACACTCCCTCTCAGAACAATTGTGATCCAAACTGACAACATGTCAGTAATTTGGTACATCAACAAAAGGGGGAGAACCAGACCTTTCCCTCTGTGTCGTTTAACCCCGAGGGTGTGGCAGTGGAGAATTTATTCTAGCCGCTTTCTAGTTGCAATGCATATACTGGGAAGTCCAACATGATGGCAGGCAAACTGAGCAGGTCCATCTTACCTCATGAGTGGTCTGTCAGCGACAAAGTGACAGACATGGTTTTCCGTCAGTGGGACCAGCCTTGCTGAGATCTTTTTGCATCTCCCCTAAACAAAAAGTGCAGTAGCTTCTTTACCCTATTCCCCCCACCGGGGGAGTCACCAAGGGGCACTGTACTCCATGATTGGCCCCCTGGTCTTCTGTACACTTATCCTCTGATTCCTTTAATTCTCATATTCATTCAGAAAGCAGCCAGGCTGAAGACTGTCATCCTCATTGCACCTTATTGGCCTCGACAGATTTGGTTCCCCTTCCTTTGGCCTCATCTTCTATACCCACCTTGGATCCTGGATCCAACTCCAGATCTTGTCTCTCACCCGATAGGCATGGTTCATCCCAAGATCTCAAATTGACTGCATGGTTTCTCCAATTCCATTAATAACCAGGCAACCTGTGCTCTCTTTGCCTGTTCGTTCTGTACTATCTTCCCATAAACCAACTACAAGGAAACTCTACAGAAGTAAATGGAGAAGATTTGTTTATTAGGTAGAGCAGAATCTGGTATTCTTCTCAGCCCTGATTCATTCTGTTTTTGAACTTTTTAGCATTTTTTTCTTTTTTTGAAGGTACTAGTTAATTTACTGTACTTGTGTTTCTACCTACTTCATTTTACTTTTGCATCATCTTAAAAATACTCAATTGTATTTATTACTGCTTGGTGTAACTCATTCTAAGCCTTTTGGTTTAAACACTTGGGCTTCGGACCAGTTGTTTTGCACTGAGAGGGTTTGTGGTCTGCACTGTTGTGGCAGAACAGGTAGCTTACATCCTTCTAGGTTGGTAACTGCTGATTGAGGGCTCAGTGTCTGTTATTCTAAAAGTGTATTAATTCTGGTTTAAGCACTTGGGCTTTCAGGCCAGTTATTTTACATTAAGAGGGTTCGTGGTCTGCACTCTTGTGGGAGGAGAGGCTGGACTCTGCCCTTCTGAGCTGGGAATTTCTGGTTAAAGGCTTATAGTGCATGCATATCTGAACTGCTTCTTACTGAAGTTGGTGCACCTTGTTTGCTGTGGCATAGACTGGATTAGGGCCTGCTGGATCTAGCTTTGTGTAACTTGAGCACTAATCCAGACATTCTCTAAAGTATTCAATTGTATTTATTACTGCTTGGTTGTAACTTGATTAAAGTGTAGCTATCATTCTAAGTCTTTTGGATTAAGCACTTGGGCTTCAGACCAGTTGTTTTACATTAGGAAGGTTTGTGGCAAGCACTGTGGTGGCAGGACAGGTAGCTTTCATCCTTCTAAGTTGGGAACTGCTGATTGAGAGCCCAGTGTCCAAGTGTATTAGTTCTGGTTTAGGCACTTGGGCTTCAGGCCAGGTATTTTACATTAAGAAGGTTCGTGGTCTGCACTCTTGTGGGAGAAGAGGCTGGACTCTGCCCTTCTGAGCTGGGAATTTCTGGTTAAAGTTTTATAGTGCCTGAATATTTGAACTGTATCTTACTGAAATTGGTACACCTTGTTTGCTCTAGCATAGACTAGATCCAGGCCTGCTGAATCTAGCATTGTTTATATGCTTGTTTGCTTGTTATTTCCCTGGAAGCTAATTCCACCTAATACGCGGCTTCTCAGCGCTTCTGTGGATCACTAGTGATATCTGCATTGCTTACTGTACTTATTTCCTTGTTTCACTTGAAAGAAAGTTACTGTTTGTCGTTTTTGCATTTGGTTACTTGTAACACATTGCACTCAAGTTACCTGGCACTTGCTCACTAAAGCAATTATATAAGTCAGCACTAAAAATTAATAGCACTACACCGTCACTCCCCACTGGCCCTTGTTTTCAATTATTAAGGAATTCCCAATATTATTCTAGCATGTCCAAAGGTCAGTTGTCAATCTCCTCTCCAGTCCAGCTGGTGAATCTGGGAATCTTGAGGCAATGTTATAACTGCCTCATGTACACAGACAACCCTCTCCTCCTCCCACATAACACAAATACTTGCGAGAGCTGCAGCTATTTAGCCAAACTGGAGGCTGAGCTCTCTCAACTCAGGACTGGCAAGACCAGACAGGAGGAGAAAGCAACTACACACACCACAAAACCAGCCTCACATAATGCTACCACACCACTGAATCAAACACATAAACACACAAAGACATACTCGAGGCTCTGAGTAAAATTTACCTAAACATCAGAGGCCTCCAAAGCAGACACCCAAACAACTGCTACCTCAAGACACCCCACAAGCAACACATAAACCACAAAAGCAGTGTGCAAAGCAGTCACAGCCCTTAAGGCCAAATACAACACCAAACATACTTGTCATAGGTGACTCCATAGTCAGACACACTGACGTCCCACTCACCAGGCTGAACAAGGAGAGGGTCACAGTAAGCTACCTATCGGGCGCTAGAATCCGCCACATAACACAAGCACTCGGGTCACTCCACGGCAAGTACAAATATGAAACCGTCATTGTCCATGCTGGTGTGAACGACCCGAGACGTACCTCCCTGGACTACATGAAAAGAGACATAGAGGAGCTCTCTGATTATGTAGCCCAGGCAGGTATGACCCTGACCCTGAGCAGTATCCTTCCTTCACCAAGAATGATGCCACAATATAGAGACAAGATGATCAGCTTTAACAATTGGCTTAATGTCTGGTGTCATTCAAAGGGGATCCAGTGTCTGTCTGCCTGGGATGACATGCTTGACAAGCCACGCTGCTCATGAGGGACGGCTTGCACCTGCCACCCTGGGATTCCGGATATTGGCTGAGGCTCTTGCCACCCCCATAGTGCCTTTTTAGGCAAGGCTCAAATTCTAAACCTACCACCCTAGAAAACAAAAATGGGAAGAAACTGAGGGTAATGCTGCTCAATGCCAGAAGTCTAAATCTCAAAATGCATGCACTCGAGGCCCTTCTCAGTATGGAGAACATCGATGTCTGTGCTGTAACTGAAACCTGGTTCAAGGCTCCTGAGAGCACCCCGGCACTATTAGGTTTTACCTCATATCATGCGTTCCGGCCCCAAAACCCGGACCACACCACAAAAGGAGGGGGTGTATCCATATTCATAAACGATACCCACATCTCCAGGTTGGTGGCAACGCACGAAGCTTCGGAAACCATCCAGGTGCAACTAACCATAGGCAAAACTGCTCTACAAATTGTAGCATGCTACAGGCCACCCTCTCAAACTCAGGAACCCCACACAGCCTTCCTGAAGACACTGGAGGGTATAAATGCATCTCCAAACACCATCATATTGGGTGACTTCAACTACCCGAATATAGACTGGGAACATTACTCAAGCCCTAACTTTCTAGCTTAACGGTTCCTGGAGTTCATAAATTCAAATGCCATGGAACAGCTAGTCACTATTCCCACGAGAGGAGAAAATATACTAGATCTCATCATCACAAACATGGAGACAAAATGCTCCACACTGGAAGTATATCCCTCATTGGTGAGATCTGATCATAAACTAATCTCACTGGAAATCCACATCCCGCCCCCACCCCAAACAAAAAAGACCACAGTTGAAGAATTTCTCTAAAGCAAACTTCACACTACTCAAGACTGGTGTGGTATCCTTCAAGGCCCCTGAGCCAGTGGAAACCACAACCCAAGCTGCGGAAGACCTTACAAATGCCTTCTATGAACACCTCCAGGACTGCATGGATCAGGCAATCCCAAATAAAACCAAGACTCTCTCCACAAAGGGCAAACGTCCAGTCTGGTGGACCCCAGCCATTAACAAACTTTACAATAAGAGGAGAAAGCTATTACATGATTGAACAAAATCCATAAAAGGGAAGTCACCCCTGATCATTATTAGTAAAAAAATACGTGCACTCATAAAATCAACTAAGGCCAATTTTGAGAGAAAAATTGCCATGGATTCAAAGGACAATCATAAGGCCTTTTTCAGCTATGTTAGGAACCTGGGTGGAAACTCCCAGATATGCTCAGAATTAGTCCAAAATTATACAAAAATCACTGAACCCACAGACATTGCCAACATACTGGCAGACAGGTTCAGTGCAAACTTCACCCCCCTCCCACTAAAGGAGAGATAACTATCCCAGCAGAGTGTAGCCTCCCAGACATCTCAAATGCGCAGGTGAAAGCTACTCTCTCTAAAGCTAAAAACACAGCATCAATGGGACCGGATGGTGTCCCCGGCTGTGTGCTACACGAGCTAAATGAGGACTTAAACCCGCACATAAGGCAGCTGTTTAATCTCAGCCTTACCACAGGATACGTGCCCAAGGAGTGGCGTACGGCAACTGTGGTCCCACTCCACAAAGGCGGTGCCTCTACGGACCCTGGTAATTACCGCCCCATAAGTTTAACAAGTCTAGTCTGCAAAGTTATGGAGAGGATCATAATGGAGCTCATAAACAAAGATATAGGGGACTTGCAGACATTGGACCCGACCCAGTTTGGCTTAGTCAAGGGAAGATCATGCCTTTTGAACTTGGTCGACTTCTTCGAAACAGTCACCAAGGCCATTGATGAGGGAAAAGCAGTCCATACAGCCTACCTTGACTTTGCAAAGGCTTTCGACACAATACCCCACTCTGGTATTGTAGAAAAACTTACCAGCTTAAATGTAAACCCATATGTCGCAAGATGGGTTGCAAACTGGCTTAAGGACAGAACCCACAGGGTTAGAGTTGCTGGCGCTATGTCAGACTCCAAGCCAGTCACAAGTGGTGTCCCACAGGGCTCGGTCCTTGGCCCCCTATTGTTCGGCATCTACTTCTCAGAAGTACAGGCCAACATGGGAGGACTTTGTCTGACAAAGTTTGCAGACGACTGCAAACTGGGCGCCATAGTGGAAAGTGCATCGGACACGGATATCCTTCAGAAGGGACTCACGGAAACAGATAGCTGGTGCCAGAGCCATGGCCTGAAGTTAAACGCCAAAAAATGTATAGTCATACCCTTCGGGAAAAACAAGGTAACCCCAAGCTACCATATAGGTGGCAATCCACTAGGCACAGAAGAGGTTATCAGGGACCTGGGGACCCAGGTTGACAGTGGCCTTTCTTTTGATACTCACGTTGCTAAAGTGGTTAGAAAGACCTTCTACATTGCCCACCTGATCATGAAGGGATTCCCATCCAGATCTAGTGAGGTCATTGTTCCCCTGTACTCTTCACTTATCAGACCAATGATCGAGTACAATGCCCCATTCGGGATGTATCTCGCCCGACATCTGCAGCAATTGGCGAGACCCCAAAAGTTCTTCGCCAAAAGGATAAAGGGACTCCAAAATCTGTCATATGCTGCCAGATTGAAGAAACTCCAGCTCTATTCAGTCGCATACCGTCTGCTCAGAGGTGACATGTGCCTGACATACAGGGCCATGTCCAACCCGGAATTGATGGACAGGCTCCACCTCAAAAAATCCAAATCCACCAAAACCACTAGAGCAAGCAACTTAAACCTTAGCATGGACATAAATAGGACGTGCTGGAGGGATAGATTTATCATTCAGAGACCCCTATGCTGTGGAATAGAATCCCGGTCCATGTGAGGCAGAGCACCTCGCTGGCTCTGTTCAAGAGAAATCTTGACCTGTGGATGGGAGATTGTAGGTTTACCCCGGGAATCATCTCTGTGTCACTGCTGGACAGAGGCACAACAAACTAATGGGCACAGTATTTTTTCATATAAGGGGTGGCGTAAGCCACAAAAATTTGGGCTAGTCTTATAAATACCTTAGGGCAGATAGCCTAGTATAAACCTATGAACCTATTAAAGTTCAATACGCAGCTATCTCTAACTTTCATGTTTGGTTTCAGAACTCGTCCCCGACTTCCACTAAACTCTGCAAAGCCTTTTTGAAAGGTACCCTTCTACTTAGACATCCTTATAAAGCTCCTATGCCACCAAGGGTTTTAAATTTGGTACTGCACCTTCTCCCTTTGAACCTGCAGTTGTCTTTCGGCTTTTCCTGGTTAGGGGTCACCACAGCGGAACTCCGGTCCGCTAATGATTGGCAGTAGATTTTTACGTGCAGAGTTGCCAGCTCTGACGCACAACCTTCAACGAAGGTATGCCCATTCACACATGTCTCCACGCAGAAGATGCTCTAGCTGAGAATCGAACCGGACAGCGTCTTACTGTGAGGCGACAATGCTACCGCAGCACCACCACCACCTTTGAACCTGCAGTTAAAGGTGATTTCAAGTTTTTGTTACCTGGAAAACTGTCTTTTTATTTGAAATTACATCTGCTAGAAGAACTTCAGAACTTCAAGCATTATCTTCTAAGCCCCCTGTACTTGATTTTCCAGAAGGATAGGGGTCACCTTGCATACCAGTGCCTCCTTCCTAGCTAAGGTGGTGTCAGTCCAACTTTAACCAGGCCATTAACCTGCTAGTATTCTTCCCAAACTTTTGCAAATAAAGGATAATATGTGCTATAATTACTGGATGTTTATAGACAATTAAGTTTCTGCGTACCCAGAACAAAAGAAATTAGAAAGGCAGACCAGCTGTTTCTTTTGCACATAAGTTGGGCAAATCCGTTATAAAGGTAACTCTGGCTAGATGGTCGACATATTGCATTTAATTTGTCTACAGTAAATTGAATATCCCCTTACCTAAACCACTAAAGGCTCATTCAACCAAATCTATGGCTACTTCCATGGTATTCCAGTCTAGGGTATCCATGAACGATGTCTGTGTGGCTGCAACTTGGTGAAATCCACGTACCTTTATCACTCATTACAAAATAGGACTGGTTTCAAGGAGAAGAGCAGCCTTCAGCTCAGCCATACTCTGGAATATCCTTCCTCCGTGTCCTTGCAGGAATTCGGGTAGCTGAGGACTCTGCTCCATCCAATGAGGAATGAATAAAAATTGACATTAGATAAGTTATGTACTTACCATAACTTTCCATCTATGTTGTCCATTTGGATTCTTCCTGAACTTCCCACCCTCCCATTTCTCAAAGGATTTATGGAGGAATGAGACTCTTAGGGACACCATGAGTCCCTTTTGTTAAACTCCAGTTATAGCATATGTTTTATAGTTTCTATCTTTATGAAGCTGTAAACAGGGTATGAGGGATGTTGGGGATGGTGCATTGTGGGTAGGAAAGGCGCTCAAGAGTTTCGGAGGCTGCGAGCAAGTGTAAAGGCCGAGTCGGATCAGTCTGTGTCTGAGCTGAACCTATCTGGTGAGGAAGAATGAAAATCGACAACACAGGTGGAACGTTATGGTAAGTACATAACTTCTTTTTTCTAAGCAAGTAGTCTCCCAAGTGACTGTCTTATTGCATTTTGTTCTGTTCTTTTCATGTAAAAATTAAGTTGGAAGGGACTGACGGAGCTCCCAGCAGTAGGGGGTTATAGCATCTATTGTAGCCTCTCTGGGGGCAGGTACTACTTCAGCAGGCCACACCTTTTCCAGTCATTGTAGAATAGACATTGCTTCAAGGACTAATGTTCTGTTTACAGCTGCCATTCTGCAGTGTCTGTTGTAGACCAGTCCTACCAATCTGTCCATCTCTCTAGCGTCTTAAAGATAATTTAAAGGAATAAAATGGAGTTTGTGTTCTCACCTGGAATGTTAAAAATGCATATAAATAATTTAAAACCAAAGTTTTAAATACACATTTTTTTTTCCTTTGACATGCTTGATGCTTGCAAAGATAGTCTGCGAGCAGTATACTGATGTCATGGGTGTGTGAATTTGTTCTGGGGACAAGTATTCAGTGCTGTGAGCAATGTAAAATAATACCAATAGTCACCAATATAAAAGTTGTTTCACTCGTGCTAAATTGAAATTAATCTTAAACTATTGGCTATATATACTGACCTTGTGTATTTTTCCTAACCTACATGCTAGCAAGAGGGCTTTGAAATGTGATTAACAGTAAAGCTTCATAATTAGAATGGTTTCCACTGCGTACCTTTATTCTTCACAGCCTGTTTTTCTTGCATATGGCTCCAAAAGCCAGTTATATATAAGTGTAGCGAACATCTTTGTTCTGATACTCGGTGGCCTCATCAAAACTTACTACAGTGATGCTAATTTTAGGAACAGGAATGGTGCATGGCTCAGACTGGGGAGTGATTTATTTATTTATTTAAATGTGCTCCCTGCCCCCCCCCCCTTCCTGGGACATTTAAATTACTAAAAGATGCACTGCATTTATCTTGGACTGCTAGTTGATCAAACCTACACAATCTTATGAGTGGACCACAGGTAGAAAGCTGCTGTATATTTGATCTTTTAAGCTGTGGTGGTCATCCTGTTAGTGACTACTGCAGCAGTCAGAAAAAATGTATTAATTGTGTAATAGCTTACCTTTATAGATGTTGGAGTAGATCATTTTTCCAGTACTTGTCCCTTTCTACCATCTTTTCTTTTGAGTATCCTGGGCTGAGGTGAAATACGTCATCCCTGTGCAAACCCCTTTTCCATCTCAGGGCTTCTGGTATGCTTGGGTCTGGATAGGCTTAAGGAACCAAATTTCTCTGTCTTAGATCAAGGTGTTTACTTGGGGTCTAGCAGGGTGGATATCCTGTGGATATCTCCTGGGCAGGAAAGCTCTAAAATGTTGTGGGCAGACATACATTTTTTTTGTTTTGTTTTTTTTTTTTTAACAGGGAACATTCTGACTTCTCTAAGCCTGTGTATTGAATCAGTGAATGTAGATGTAAATACATCATTATACAATGACCCCCCCATTAATATTCCAAAACATGCATCTGATTGGGCAGCGTCCACATTGTAAATCAAAGACTTATACTGATGGAAAAAGGTCTGGTTGCCCAGACTTTTTCCATTAGTACAAGTCTTTTTTTATTTTTTGGACAGCAACGGAGAAAGGAAGAGCTCTGTTGCTGCTGTCTCGCTATGTTAAACTCGTTTAACATAGCGAGATACCTTAAAAAGCAACGGAGATTTTCCTTTCTCCATTGCTTTTTTAAAGCTGTCTCGCTACGTTAAACTCGTTTAACGTAGCAAAACAGCTTTAAAAAAAACGGAGAAAGGAAAATCTCTGTTGCTTTTTTTAAAGCTATCTCACCATTAAACTTTTAACATAGCGAGAAAAGTTTTTAAAAGCAACAGATCTTCCTTTCTCCGTTGCTTCCACACACACACAGTTCTGATGTACTGCGTAACCATATGCATGCGCAGTATGTCAGAACTGCTGCAGAATACTGGACAGCTGCGGAAGGGCAGCAAGGAGACATTATACAATGTTGTTATTTAAGAAAAGTAAGTATTTTTTTTTCTTAAATATTGTCATTGTATAATAGCAATAACACACTTCTGGGTGTGGGTAATGCTGGATTTACCCACGGTTGTCTTTGGCCATTCGGGCTTTGCCCTCGTGACCAAATCACACCATCAGTGGATAAATCCAGCATTACCCACACCCAGGTGTGGGTTATTGCTTAATTAATTCATAGTTCCCCCAGAATTAAATGTAATTTTAAGTTGATTTCCAGTAGTGCTTCCGTTAGAAATGGGTATTTTTAAACCCTTTTTTTATTAAATCCCATTTTAGGCAGTGATATGTATATATGCATTAATAGAAGGGAAAACAAACCATAATATTTCTTGCAGTATTCTTATGATTTGCTTTTAACAACTGTCATTCACTCCAAAACTACTTAAATTGCTCAAATCCTGTCTTCATTTAAACCTCACTCCTCCTCCTGAACATTAATCTGCATGTATTATTCCCACAAATACCATTTACTTCTAAGTAGGGGGTTGAAAGTGAGAGCCAGGTTTTTTTTTTTTTTTTTTTGTGAAATTTTTTTGTGAAAGATAAGTAAAGTGTAACCATATTAATAGACAGGTAATATGACAAGAGAATACATTGCTGAATAATGAGACATAAATGCAAAACAGTAAGAACTAGTTACACACATGCCAAAATTCCATCATTGATTATATAGACCAACTTCAAGCTCGAATATGTTCAAAAAGGGATTTCCAAAATTCTGTAAAGTGTGGGATTTCTTAGTGTAGGTTAAATATTTGTGAGCTAGTAGGTGTTTGGTAGAGAGCCTGTTTTTTAATGCCAATCATCCTTCCTGTTGATGCTCTTCACGTAGAGCAGAACAGCTTGTGTTTGGCATTGGATGTTCATGCTAATTTTTGATACCGCAGTCTGCAACAAATACAGGCCGTCTCCTGCTTTGAAGTAAAGTGGCCCACATATTCAGTTATTACTTGGAAAGTTAAGTTAAGTTCAGGAGGTCGTGGTGCAACAGCTTGAACTGTTTCTTCAGAAGTTGTTGTGTAGTTAATGTGTTTGGCTTGTTTGCTAGCCTGTTATTGCTGAGGGGGTAGTTTACTTTGTGAGTGCTTGTAAGTAGACAGTTTGTGTGTATATTATGTTGTAACACTAGAAACCAAGTACAGATCAATATGAACATACCACAGCTTTTCACCCTTATTCAGAAGTTTCATTGTAGTTAAGGCATGTATGCATGCAACTCAGAGTAGCAATAAGTATGTGTCCCTGTTTTTTGTGCTGGCTCACCCCAATGATTTGGGCGGACTAATTTGAAATCTTTAATTCCTTGGTTGCCAAGGGAAACTTGTTTACAACATGTGAGTATGTTGTGATTGGTACTGGTGCAGATGTTCATCATGCATACAGCTGCAGTCATAACAGATGGGTTCTCCTGCCGTCAGGCGGGTCCTCGGTCGGCTGAATTCCAAAGTCTAGGTCCGGCGTCGGTTGTCGTCGCTTCTTCCCTGACGTCAGTGCGACAGGGGTATAAAAGAACCAGCCGACGCCATTTTCTTCAGTCTTTCTTGTCGTGCGGTGCCCGAAGCAGAAGCAGTTCGCAAGTGCCGGTCGGCCAGCTCCTGAAATTACGAAAATTTTGCAACTGAAATCTTCTTGAAAGCTAAGTACCCCGTTGGGGAAACTTTTCTTGCCTCAGACCGATGTCAGACAAAGTTAATAATTGTATTTCATGTGGGAAGCAAATACCGCATAAGGTTTTTCATTCCCTCTGCATTCCTTGCTTCGGCCCAGACCACGACGTCTCGGTCTATCGTTTTTGTGCCACTTTCAACAAACACACCATTGAGCATCGGGCGGAGTTCGCCCAGCACTATTTTGGTAAAAAATTTAACTACATTATGTCGTTGGATACTCCGACTCCAGTGTTGTCTAAAAAACGCAAAGATAAGGACCGACACACGAGGTCTGCGGCCTCTACCGACACCACGCCAAAGCCAACTACAGGTGGTCCGGTGCTCAGCGAGGCACATACGCAGCCCCTGCCTACCGACACTTCATTGGCGGTGTCTGCTGTGCCAGAGGTCGCAGGCTCCTCGGCCCACACCCCGACTACAGATACCGAAGCCACACCTGGTGGTGAAACTCAAAATGTAGACAGGTCTGCCTCCTCTCAAGGTGTCTTCAGACCTTCCTCTTCGTTTTCTATCAAGGCTTTCACTAAGTCTAAAGCAGCCATGCATTCTAAGAGACCAGCTACACAGGGCCCTTCTCCAGGCCCCATACCTAAAAAGCAGATGCTTAAAATGGCTGAGGATTTAATTACTCTTATCAGGGGTTCTCAAACCCCCCCCCCCCCCCGGACAAAAGGCCCAGAGTGGAGGAAGAATCCCCTTCCTCTGACCAGTCCTCAATTATTTCAGAGCACTCTGAATAGGAACATTCTTACTCCCCTTTTGAAGATTCTGATGCAGAGGAGTCCATTCCCTCTGTTTCCCCCCCAGAGGATTACTCATTTGGGGAAACCTTGCATACCTTGAGGGAACACTTCCACTGGGAAGGCCAAGAGTACTCACTCCAAGAAAAGGCTTAGGGATTTTCTCTTGCTACCTCAGCACAGGCCTCTAGCTATACCTCCTGTCTTAGACATACTAGATGATGTGTATTCGGAGGCCTGCCTTAACCCGGATTCTTTACCTCCAGCCCCAGTCAAACCAGACAGGTACTACCGGGTTCCTGACTCGCACCAATTTTTATACAAAAGCCATGCGGCTGACCCAGAAACTATTTCACAGGGCCCCAAGGGAATTGAGGCCTCCACTGCTAAAAATCCATTACCTTCCGAGAGAGATTCCAGATCTTTAGAAAGGTGGGGGAAAAAAGGTATACACCTCGGCCACCTTAACCATGAGGGCATTAAACTGCCAGTTCCATATGTTAAAGTACCAACAGTTTCTGTTATCACAGTTGAGAAGCAAAATGTCATAACCTGAACAACCAGACTTGAAGGAGTTGCAGGATTTGATGCATAGTGCAGAACAGGTGGGTAAACATACCTTGCAATGTGGTTTTGATGCTCTAGAGGTCTCATGTAGAGCTGCTGTTACAGGATCAGTCATATGTAGACATGCCTGGCTCAAGGAGCAAACCTTACCAGATCATGTCAAAGCTAAATTACTAGATGCCCCTCTACAAAAGGATGTATTATTTGGTGTTAAAGCTGAGGAGGTATTAAAGAAAATGGAGGAAAAAGCTAAATCAATGCAAACGGTGAAAGATTTTCTACAGGTACAACCACAACGTTTCAGTAGAAATTGGACTTCCAAAAATTGGTCCTTTCCAGCCACGGACAGACCCCAAAGAGGTAGATACAGGCGCCCGAGGGGCAGAGGGCAATCTCAAGGATCATTAAGAGGCAGACAATGGCAAGCTCCTTCACAAAGAGGTGGTGAGGATAGTTCGCAGCCATTCAGAAAGCAAACCCAATGACTTTCCCCTTTGCATGCCAAGCAAGGCTCAAATGGCAGCACCCTTAGACGGAAAACTGGCATTATTTTCGAAAAATTGGCATATTGTCACAAAAGACAAATGGATCCTGGACATGATAAACAGAGGCTACAGATTCCATTTTCACACCCTTCCAAAAATGAGAGGCATGCCAAACCTGCCACACAATCAAAGGGCAGAGGCTCAAAGACAAATTTCAGATCTCATGGACATGAAAGCTATTCAAGAGGTACCTACTCAAGAACGAGGTAAAGGTTTTTATTCCAGACTATTCCTGGTACCGGGGAAGGGAAAAGATTGGAGACCTATTTTGGACCTATCCATCCTAAACACATTTTTACTCGTGCCAAAATTCAAGATGCTCACATTACAGCAGCTTCTTCCCATGCTGGCCAAGGAGTCTTGGCTGGTAACATTGGACCTCAAGGAGGCATACCTGCATGTCCCAATGAGACAAAATTGCAGAAGATACCTCAGATTTCTTGCAGGTTCAACCCATTATCAATTCTCTGCATTGCCCTTTGGCTTATCTACTGCGCCCAGAGTATTCACGAAATGCCTGGCATCAGTAATTGCCTACTGCAGACTTCAAGGGATACAAATATACCCATATTTGGACGATTGCCTGATCCAAGCGGACAGCAAGCACTTACTTCTGAAACATCTGGCTTTTGTAATAATGTTGTTGAATTCTCTGGGATACACAGTCAACAAAAATAAATAAGGCTAATACCCTCTCAGAAAATAATTTTCCTGGGTGCCAACTTGGACACAAACACCCAGATGGCCTACCTCATGCCAGAGAAACGGGCAACTAACTCAGTACTTCAGAAAACTAGCAAACTTCACCAGGCTGACTGGAAGGAAAATCCTGCCGGCTCTGGGATTCATGGCATCTTGCATCCTACTAATCCCATGTGCAAAGCTGCATATGAGGAAACTTCAATGGTACCTGAAATACCTATGGTCTCAACACAGCCACAGTTTGGAAACAATAATACCGCTAATTCCATGTCTTCAAAATGAATTTCTGTGGTGGGCTCAAGCATGCCAAACAAACGCAGGTCTCCCATTCTGAAAGCCGCAAGCAAATCAAGTCATCTCAACAGACACCTCGGACTACGCCTGGGGGGTGCACATGACAGATTGGTGCATTCAGGGCAAATGGTCCCAAAAAGAAAAGCACCTTCACATCAATCAAAAGGAAATGCTAGCAGTAATAAATGCTATTATAGCTTTCAAAGACCTTCTGCATCCAGGTCAATTATTGATAAGGACAGACAACACCACAGTAATGTGGTACATAAACAGGGAGGAACCCATTCATACCCCCCTATGCAGGCTGGCCATGTCACTTTGGAACATGGCTCTGGAATTACAAATCTAACTTCAAGCACAGTACTTGCCAGGCAAGGAAAACACGCTGGCAGACAACCTAAGCAGAAATGACAGATCCACACGAATGGAAGTTGCATCCTCAAGTTTTTACAGAGATAATTCAAGCATGGGGAAGGCCAGACCTAGATCTCTTTGCCTCCCACAAAAATTACCAATTGACAAAATTCTGCTCAAGGACTTTTCATCCACAGGCCTGGAGAGTGGACGCTCTCTTTCAGTTGGACAACAATGACAGTTTATGCCTTTCCACCTCTTCCTCTGCTGCCCAAAGTTCTATTAAAAACCAGAGCAGACAGACCAAAGATGATGCTCATTGCTCCCGACTGGCCAAGACAGCACTGGTACCCACTCCTGAGGAGCCTGACGCATTCCCCACTGTGGACCCTACCTCTAATGCCTCTTCTTCTGACTCAGCACAGCTTCAAAACTCTTCACAGTCAGCTGAAAACACTCAATCTGGCCGCATGGAAGATTCCATAACTTCACAACAGACCCTACTCTCCAAGGAGGTGCAGGATGTCATTTTGGAGGCCAGAAGGCCATCTACTAGAAAAGCTTACTCCACACAATGAAACGGTTTTGTGCCTGGAATGAGAAAAAAGGGCCAGAATACTGGAAAACTGAATTTACCTCAAATATTACAGTACTTAGCTGAGCTGCTAAGCAGTGGACTTTCATTCTCTTCCATCAAAATCCATGCCTCAGCCATTTCTGCAGAATACAACACTGATCCACCTTGATTCTCTCACCCCCTCTTAAGACAGTTCCTCAGAGGGGCTAAGAATATAAAACCCCCAAAGAAACAACCAATACCTGCTTGGGACCTCAATTTCATTCTAGAAAAGCTGACTTTGCCTCCTTTTGAGCCAGCTGCCTCAACAGATTTGCAATATTTGTCCTGGAAAACAGCCTTCCTTCTGGCTATCACTTCAGCTCGCAGGGTATCCGAACTACAAGCCCTCATGGCTGTGCAGTCTTTCATCATTTTCCATCAGGACAGAGTTTCCTTACGAACCAACCCGGCCTTTATGCCAAAGGTGGTATCAAGGGTAGCTTTGAATCAGGCTATCCACTTACCTACCTTTTACCCTAATCCTCAAAACAAAGGGGAGAGACTACTACATTCCTTGGACATCCACAGACAGCTGCGTTATTATTTGAACAGAACAAAGCCTTTCAGAAAATCAGAACAACTCTGTGTCCTATGCCATAGGAGCTCAAGGGAAGCCAATTTCCAAACAGACAATCTCAAAATGGATAGCCCACTGCATACGCTTTTGTTACTCTTTTCATGGTAAAACTGTCCCTGCAGGCATCAGATCTCACTCCACAAGGGCCACAGCTACCTCTGCAGCTTTCCTCAGAGGAGTTCCTACCAAAGATATTTTGGAAGCAGCCACTTGGAGTTCTGTGCATACCTTCTCCAAGCACTACCACCTACCATTATACTCCAAAACTAGAGCAGGCTTTGCCACTGCAGTCTTGCAGGGCATCCTGGCTCCTCCTAGTTCCACCTAGTGCCTACCACCCGTTTTTTAGCTTTGGGATTCTACCCATCTGTTATGACTGCAGCTGTATGCACGATGAACATAGTACAGTTTTGTACCTACCATAAATGTAGATGTTAGAGTGCTAATACAGCTGCAGTCCAGGTTTCCCTCCCTCCTTCCCCTCTTGGGACAGGCCTGTTGGCTAACACCTCCTCATACAACCTGATTGGGGTATTCATTTATGGTGTATTTGCTTGCAGCTACTGTATTTTGATTATATTGCATTGCATTATTACATAAATTTATGTATTGCCTTCCTTCTGGGGGCACCTGACATCTGGGGCAAGAAAAACTGAAGAAAATGGCGTCTGTTGGTACTTTATACCCCTATCACACTGACGTCAGGGAAGAAGCGACGACAACCAACGCCAGACCTAGACTTTGGAATTCGGCCAACCGAGGACCCGCCTGACGGCCGGAGAACCCATCTGTTATGACTGCAGCTGTATTAGCACTCTAACATCTACATTTATGGTAGGTACAAAACTGTACTATTTGCTTATTTAAGCATTATCTCTTGACTAAGATGCAGTAACTTATGTTGCTTTTGTTTTTGTGTTTCTAGGTGCCCTTAAAAATGCCCAGTCTAATGTATTGCGAACATCTGGGCGTCTGGCAGAAAATTATGCTGAAGATGGGTCTCAGTCACTTTCACCCACAGATGAGGCAAGTTCAACGGACTCTGAAGATGGACCTGTCAGAAAAAGGTAAGTTTGACTTTTCTTTTAAAGCACAGTTCCACCTTGAGATTTACACATTGGAAATGATTGTAGAACTCTTGAAGAAAATGGAGGAAGCATTTATGGAAACCAAATGCTTGTTTTACCCACTGTAGTCTCTCAAAGGTGTTGGCACTGTAATCTTAAAGAAAAAAAATACTGTGTATCCTTCACAAATAGTGTTATAAATGCATTTTGAGTAAGCATTCTGGACAAAAAATTAGGAATTTTTTTAGGTCAAAATGAGAGCTGCAGTAACCACAGAGGTTGTGATGTCGCTGGTGTACCGTGAATCTGAGTTGTCCTACCATTTTGAATTATTTCATTCCTTGCAGGTTTGGAGGTGTTTTACTTTTCTTGAGAATACTGGAGGCTTGTGCACTAGAGAAGGTGTTTGTACTGCAGATGATGGCCATTGTCTGCCAGTTCTTAAATTTTGATTGTGGTCATGTGTCAGCTCGACAAGTGTGCTTGTGGAATTCAGTAGTATAGCCAATCCATTTGCCCAGGTATTGTGGCACACTCACCATCTTTGAATCTCCGGGGTAGAGTACCTTTAATGGGAGAACTTTGGTTCGAAGGATGCAGGCTTTCCAGACTTTCTTTGATGGCTAGCAGCTAGCACATAGGCTTTATACCCTATGTGATTTCTGCTTTGATTTAAAAGGCCTTGGAGAGTGGGGAATTTATGCACAAAATGAAGAAAGTTTAAGTCTGTGGCTAAACATTTCACTTGCACATGACTGATTTAAGGTTTGGGTGTAAATTGCCAGAACATTTGTTGCCATCTGGCGAGTCTTCCTTTTGGAAATGGGGTTCTTTTTTTATCCAACTCCTCATCAGATGGTACCCATTATTTGCCAGAATCCCTTTTTACAGCTCACACTGAATAAATTATGCTGTAGCAGGAGGTTGCGTGCTGTGATTATGGTTGAAGGTGGAGCCTGGTTTTAGATTTCCTAAACTGCTGTAATCAGCCTTTTCTCTCGTCCTCATGCTATGTTTCAATTTGTGGCTTTTGTTGCATTACTGACTCTGCCAAAGTCAGCTGAGACATTAGAAAGATGTCATACTGTGTGGGCGTTTACTTAGCTGACATTTCCATTACAAACTTCTCATTAACAAGGCCTTGCTTTTTATGGCCTCAAGTCCTTCCATTCATTTTGCTTTCCCTAAATCCAGTAAGAAAGTGATCTCCTCCACCTATACTTGATTCTAGTTCAGATTCTAAGATGAGTGACAAAAGCAGGAATCCACAGCAGACACGATACAGTACAAAACAATCTTTTATTAATAAGATTGAAGCTCTTTTCATCAAGTTATTAGACTTCCTCAGAATAACCTTGTAACAGAAACGCATCTTTAAATAATAATGCACCCTAGCCTCTAATTGGTCCTCAATTAAACCATCACTTCCTCAATAAAACACATGTTAATAATAAAAATCCAAGAAAAAAATAAAGTATTATGACAAATACATTGAACAGTACTACTAAAAATGCTTGTTAAATCACATAAAAAAACCTAGATTTTACAGAACTAGTAGAAATCCTGTCATTTAATCCAGGAGCTTAGCATGCATGTTAGTCTTGATCTGTCACTTCAGGTCCATGATTTCTAAAAATTCATCCGAGGGTCCACCTCGTGGTCCCAAATCCACTTGATCAACTATGAAAAATTTAAAAGTATGTGTTGGATAAAGGGTAATATGCCTAAACAAAGCATTGTTCTCATTCTTACGTTTAATGTCATAAATATGTTGGTATATTATCTGAGTGCCCTAATAGGTTTACCTACATAGGCGTCACATGAATCACATGATTCAACATAGACCACCCCTTGGAATAACAAAAGTGCTTCCTAGAGGGAGTGATGTACCCATAGTTCTTAATTTAATCTTATTGGTATCCATCATAAATGGGCATTATGGACACCTACCACATTTGAAGCTACCACCCTGATCTGGTTTTGGGATACATCTTTCCACCAAACCCTTCAAAGAAGTGTCCTTTTTGTACTCAGCCAGCGGGCTCTTTCCCAATCTGTCATGGACGTCAGTGTCCAAATTAAATATTGTCCAAAATTTAGTCACAATACCCTTAATGTCATAAAAATTCACGAGTGTACGGAAGAATAAAAGCTCTACCAAAACCATTTGGTCTTTCTTGTACAGCCATCCCACCAGGTGTATGGGACAAAAGGGTGCAGAAAGTCTCAACTTCCCTCTTCATTATTACTTCGTCAGCACTGTTGCTTACAAAGTTTACAGGGTAGCCTCTTTTCACTAGCATGGCCTTCAAAACCCCACATTCTCTCAAAAAGTCATCAAATTGGGAGGCCATCCTAGCTACCTTGACATACTGCCCTTTGACTAATGCTTTCTTTTGGTGTAACAGGTGCCAACTGTTGTAGCGCAGCAATAAATTGAAGTACGTGGGATTACAATACAAATGAGAGGTAAAACCCTTCATAACGTGGTTCTTTTTAATAGTCACATCAAGGTAGCTCAGTGTGTCACTATCCTTATTCATAGTGAACCTCAAAAAACTGGTGGTCTCCTTGATATATGTGAAAAAGCTATTCAGGTCATTTTCTCCTCCTTTCCAGAATAGGACAATATCGTCCAAATAGCACCCATAAAGCACCCAGTAATCCTTAAACTCAGAGTTCAAAATGAATGAGTCCTCCCATTGAGCCAACACAATGTTTGCAAATACTGGTGCACAACACGCACCCATCGCTACACCCTGTCTCTTTTTGAACAAATGCCCTTTGAAACTGATGTAATTATTCTCCAGGACTAGTTCTATACATGCCGGGATGGTCAGAATGGTCGTCCCATGATCAAATGCCATGTTGGTACATAGAAAGTCATGAAACCATTCTAACCCTTCGTCGTGAGGTATCACAGAGAAAAGGTTACAAACGTCAATAGTGACAAATATCAAATCATCATCATACATTTCTGATTTTACTTTACATAGGAAATCCCAAGAATCTCTTATGCCAAAATCTCTCTCATTTAAAATATGGTTCATAGGTAGGTACTAGGCTATCTGCCAGAGGGCATTTATAAGCCTAGCCAGTGTGCATCAGCTTTCGCCACCCTATTGATTAATTAACTGATCCTCTGTCAAGCAGAGCCAATTTAGTGATCCCAGGGGTGTATTTTCTGTTACCCTTGTTGACCTTGTCAGTATATTTGGCAAGCAAAAAAGTTTTGAATGCCTTTGCATCCCCAATGGTAAGGAGATGGGGGGGGGGGTTGTGATAGACTTGTGTATTTTAGCGATACCAGATATTGTTGGGATCCTAAAATGTTTAGTCTGCAAGAACTCATAGGTCTCTAATGAAATCTGACCATTCAATAACATTTGTTCAATGTTCAAATCGATGTTCCTATATGCAATGTTCAACTCATTATGTGAAACTTCCACATAGGTTTCAGTATATAAAAGCTCTAGTATTCTACTGTTGTAGTAAATAAGATCCATGACTACCAGTCCCCCACCCTTGTCCGGCTTCATTATTCTAATCTCTTTGTTGCCCAAAATATCCTGCAATACACCTCTTTCACTTATTGTCAAGTTGTTACATTCAACAGTTTTTCTATGCAAGGCCAAGTCCCTGATTTCCTTGTCACAAACATTCTCAAACATTTGTACCATAGGGTGTGTAGGGGGCATAAAGCTACTAGTCCTGTGTAATTAATCACAATTCAGTGTCAAATTATCTACAGGAAAATGCAATGCTAGGTTCAACTTCCTTATAAACGACTTGAACTGTATCATTGTCAACAATGTTAAAATTTCTTGCTGGGACAAAATTAAGTCCTTTAGAAAATAAATCAGCCCATTTGACACTCACCAAAGTCTGGCTGAAATTATAAATACTGAAATCACCAGCCAAATTTTTGATAATGGTTTACTCCTCATTTTCCAAGTCTTCACACGGGTTGGTTACCTCTGATGGGTGTTCCATCTCCCCCTCTATTGACCCTGATAACTGTTCTGACCATATCTCCCATTCACTTGTCTCCCCTGCCTGTGGTTCATCAGTTGTTCTGATCTCCTCAGGGGGGGGGGGGGGTCTAAAGGGACATTGGAACCAGTGTTATTCCATTCAACATTATCAGTGTTAGCATTACCATCTTGATCATCAGACCTGTTGTACCATCCTGCTTGCTGTCCCTGTGGGGGGGTCAAGGTATGCTCTCCCTGCATCGTAATCAACCTTGTCCCTTAATTTCTTTTCCCTTCTCATTTTTAAATCCAATAGTTCTTTCTCAACATTCCTAAAACACTGTGAAATTCAACTTTGTTTGAAACAGTAAATCGTTTTTAATACTAATGTCCAATTTGTTTAGTCTCTGACCAAAATAGCCATTTTGCGGTTATCACCAATCAAAATATGCAAAAGTTCACAACCTTGCCTGTAAAAAAAAAAAAAAAAAAAATGAGCAAGTCTTTGTGTAGTTGTGAGTCCTTTTCCAGCCCTATAGGATATTTCCACATGCAGAGCCCTTTAGGGATCTATTCACGTTTTGTACACTCAAGAAGGTACCTGTTTTCCAATTGCAACTTCTTGTACTTGGTTAACAAATCATTGAACAAACAAAACTGCTGGTCCTAGGCTAGTGGCAACGTTGATATTACTAGCGCCATGCGTATTGAACTAAATTCCGGTCCTGAGCCAATGCTCAACTGAAAATGCTGCTGTTATGTCATGCACCAGTCCCCGAGTACTGTGCAGTTGAGAAACTCCACATTTCACTTTGGCGCCAAGTACAAAAGCAGATTCCTGCCCACTGTTGTCAAGGCAACGAATCCTCTGAGATGGGGTGATATTTGAACAGTCAGACCTTTGTGAAATGGGAGTATTAGTCAATGGACAGTCCAGCTCATTTCTAATCAGAAGGTTAGCCACTTTTTTAGATCAGCTACTGTGGCCGCCAGTTGACAAACGGACCTCAGTAGGGTTTGTAAATTTGTGCTGTTTGTACAAACCAGCTGATCACCTTCATCCATACCAAAAACAAACCAGTGAAAAAAAATGAACAAAACCAAGAAGGATCCCAAGATGAATAGCAAAAGCAGGAATCTACAGCAGACACCATACAGTACAAAACAAGCTTTTATTACTAAGATTGAAGTGCTTTTCGTCAAGGTATTAGACTTCCTCAGAATAACCTTGTAACAGAAACACATCTTTAAATAATACACCCCAGTCTCTCATAGGTCCTCAATTAAAACATCATGTCCTCAATATAGCACATATGTTAATAATAAAAATCCAAGAAAAATTTAAAATCTTATGACAAATGCATTGAACAGTACTACTAAAAATGCTTGTTAAATCCCATAAAAAAAATAGATTTCAACTTTAATACAGAACTAGTGGAAATCCAGTCATTCAATCCAGGAGCTTGGCATGCATTAGTCTTGATCTGTCACTTCAGCTCCATGAATTCTAAAAATTTATCCGAGAGTCCACCTCGTGATCCCAAATCCACTTGATCAACTATGAAAAATTTTAAAGTAAGTGTTGGATAAAGGGTAATATGCCTAAACAAAGTATTTTTCTTATTCTTAAGTTTAATGTCATAAATATGTTGGTATATTCTCTAAGTGCCCTAATAGTTTTACCCACATAATAGGTGTCACGTGAATCACATGACGCAACATAGACCACCCCCTTTAAGTAACAAAAGAGCTTCCTAGAGGGAGTGATGTACCCATAGATGCTCTTCGTGTTTCACTGTTGCAGTCATCACATTTGGGTTATCTGCTTGCAGTAGCCCTCAGTCGGCCTGATTATCAAAGTCTTTGGTCCTGCGTCGGTTGCTGTCTCATCTTCCATGACATCGGGTAGCCAGGGGTGTAAAGCATGCAGCTGACGGCATTACATCAGTCTTTCTTCCCGTGCAGTGCCTGAAGCAGAAGCAGTTTGCAAGTGCCGGTCAGCCAACTCCTGAAATTTTTGTTTTTGAGTTTCAGAACCGAAGTCTTCAACTAGGCTACGTACCCCATTGGGGAACCTTTTTCTTGCTCTAAACCGATGTCAGTAAAAGTTAACAATTGTATTTCGTGTGGAAAGCAACTACCTCATAAGATTTTCATTCATACTGCATTCCTTGTTTAGGCCCAGACCGCAACGTACCTCGCTGTCAGTTTTGTGCCTTATTCAAACCTCGAACTATTCATCGTCCGTTTGTTTACACTTCTAAATTATTTTGGTACTCCATTCAATTATCCAGAAATGGCTTCGGTAAGCCACCAGACTACTGACATTCTGAAAAAATGAAAAGATAGACAGATACAGATCTTGTAGGTCCAAAGCTGCCGAGAACGCTTCTCCTAAGCTAGTCACCAGTTCTTCGGTACTCAGTAAGGTGCTTTCGCAGCCCCTGATGCCCTCTACTTCAGATTTGCAGGCCTCTGCTGAGTCCCATTTGGGAGTCCGGTGTGTCGCGAGATGCTTCTTGGACTGTGGAACCTGTAGATGTCTCCACCTTGGATGGGTTCGGAGCTGCTGTGCAGGCACCGTTTTTGAGGGTGTATTCAGGCCTACTGACTTGCATATCAAACCGACGCCATCTTTTTCTTCAAGGCCTAAAACTCGATCCATGCCTAGAAAACAGACGCCCAGACTGCATTGTCGGGACCCTATGCCTAAAAAACAAATAAGAATGGCTGAAAACCTTGTTACTCTAATCAGGGGAAGCCACCCTTCCCCCTCTTGAGACCTAGGACTGATTTTTCCTTCTGATCAGGACTCTGAAATTTCTGTTTCCTCTGACAAGGATTTACCCTCATCTACCTGTGAGGATTCTGATGCAGAGGACTCCATTCCCTCTGCTTCCCCTCGAGAGGATTTATCTTTTGGTGAAACCTTGCATACTCTTAGGTAGCATTTTTGCTGAGAAAGTCAGGATTACTCGGACTCCAAAAAGAGGCTTAAGGATTTCTTACTCCTGCCCCAACACAGGCCTTTAGCTGTCCCTCATGTACTGGACATTGTTGATGCCTTCTCAGAATCTAGCCTGGCCCCTGACTAACTCCTGCTCCCAGAAAACCTGATAGGTATTACAGGGTTCCTGACTCTCAAGTTCCTCTTTAAAAATCCTACTGCGGATCCTGAGACCATTTCACAGGGACCCAAGGGCATTAAGACTACTACTGCCAGAAATCCTACCCCCTCTGATAGAGATTCCAGGGCACTGGATAGATAGGGTAAGAAGGTATACACTCCTGCAACCTTGGCCATTAGGGCCTTAAACTGCCAGTTTCATATGTTAAAGTATCAGCAGCATATTATTGGATTGCTTAAACAGAAAATGATGTTGATTCCTGACTGTGCTGAAAGTAAAGATTTATAGGTTTTAATGCATTCTGCTGAACAAGTTGGAAAACATACTTTGCAGTGTGGTTTTGCTTCATTAGAGGCATCTTGCAGGGCTGCTGTCACTGGGTCTGTACTTATAAGGCATGCTTGGCTTAAGAAGCAATCTTTGCCAGATCATGTTAAAGCTAAATTGCTGGATGCTCCCTTAATCCAAGACCACCTGTTTGGCAACAAAGCAGAAGTACTTAAAAAGATGGAGGGAAAAGCTAAAGCTATGCAAACTGTTTATTTCCTGCAAGTACAGCCTCCCAGATTTAGTAGGCATTGGCCCTCTAAGAATTGGTCCTTTCCTGCCTTTTCCAGGACTTCTCAGTCCAAACCCAGAACCAGCAGAACACCCAAGCTGCAGTCCCAAGGTACTCACAGGACTAAGCAGTGGGGGGGCTCCCACTTCCAAAGCAGGGAATAGTAAGACCCCCCCCTATGATAAATGTCTCAATGACTTAACTTTTAACCTTTCAAGCCCTGCTCAACTGACTTCCTTTAGAGAGAAACATTGCCCTGCAGGCAGAAAATTGGGAACTCATTACCCAGGACAAATGGGTTTTAAATATAGTTTCCCAGGGATACAGAACCCCAAAAGGTTGGCCAGATCTACCCCCAAATCAGTGGGCAGAGGCTCAAAAGCAAGTTCTCTCTCTTTTAAGCATCATGGCTATTCAGCCTGTCCCAGAAGAAGAATGGGGACAAGGTTTCTACTCGAGACTTTTTCTGGTACCCAGAAAAGACGATTCCTGGCGTCCTATCCTGGACCTGTCTATCCTAAACACATTTTTGGTAATCCCAAAATTCAAGATGCTAGCTCTTCAGCTGCTTCCTATGCTAGGCGAAGATGCCTGGTTGGCAACACTGGATTTAAAGGAAGCCTACCTGCACATCCCAATAAGGGAACCTTGCAGAAGATACCTACGCTTCAAAGCAGGGTGCATGCACTTTCAGTTCTCTACACTGCCCTTTGGCTTATCTACTGCATCCAGGATATTCACAAAGTGCCTAGCTCCAGTCATTACATTTTGCAGGCAAAGAAATATTCAGATATACCCCCATACCTGGGCGATTGTCTAATTCAGGCAGAAAGCTAGGACATACTATTGAATCATCTGGCATTTGTAAAGAAATTGCTAACTTCTCTGGGGTACACCATAAACAAAAAGAAATCACATCTTGTACCTTGCCAACAAATTGTATTCCTGGGAGCAAGTTTGAATACAACTTCCCAGGTGGCCTACTACACGCCAGTGAAACAAGTTCATTTGACAGCCTACTTCAAACTACTGGCCACAAAGACCCAGCTATCTGCAAGGGAAATACTGCAAGCCCTGGGGTTCATGGCCTCCTGCATTCTACTAATTCCATATGCAAGACTGCATGTGAGGAAACTACAATGGTATCTAAAAAGCCTATGGTGTCAACATTCTCAGGATCTAGATTCAGTGATTCCTATCATACCTTGTATACAGATAGAGTTCCTTTGGGTGGGCATAGGCCTGCCACCAAAACAAGGGACTGCCAGTCACTCTACCCCCTGCCACCCAAACCCTAACAACAAACTCATCAGACCATGCATGGGGGGGCTCGTGGCAGGGATTGCATTCAGGGCAGATGGAACCCAAGTCAAATGCACCTGCATATCAATCAAAAAGAAATGTTAGCTGTACAGAATGCTCTGACAGCCTTCAAGGACCACATTCTTCCAGGATACTTATTGGTAAAGACGGACAACACCAGTTATGTGGTACATAAACAAGCAGGGAGGAACCCACTCCTGCCCTCTCTGCAGACTAGCCATGGCTGTGTGGAACACAGCCTTGAGCTACCAAGTGCACCTACAGGCTCAGTTCCTGCCAGGAAAGCTAAATACACTGGCAGATGACCTAAGCAGGGATCTCATTTACCCACATAAGTGGAAGCTGGAACCAAAGATGTTCAACATGTTGAGAAAAATGGGGGAGCCCTGAGAGAGACCTGTTTGCCTCCCCCCAGAATTACCAATTGGACAAATTCTGCACAAGGACTCCCCACAAACATGCTTGGAAAGTGGATGCCCTGTCCATCACCTGGAAATACCTATCAGTTTATGCCTTTCCCCCTGTGCATCTCCTCTCCAAGGTACTACTAAAGATTAAACAGGACAAACCAAAGACAATACTGATTGCACCAGACTGGCCACGCCAACAGTGTTGTACCCCCTCTTGCGCAGTGTCACTGCTGGCACCATGGCCCCTGTCTCATACCCCTACCCTGCTGTCACAGCAGGAGGGCCAGATTCTGCACCCACAGCTTCAAACTCTGAACCTGGCAGCCTGGCTAATTACCTGATCTCTCCATTACCATCCCTCAGTAAACAAGTGATGGATGTCATTCTGGAGGCAAGGAGGCCTAGTACTATAAAATCCTGTGCTGAAAAATGGAAAAGATTCTGTTCCTGGAGCCAAACTTGGGATGGGCACAGCAGTGCCCAATTTACCTCAGATTCTTCAATACTTAACTGAGATGCTTCATAAGGGCCTTTCCTTTTCCTCCATTAAAATTCATGCCTCAGCCATTTCAGCTCATTACAATACAGAATCACCCCTCTTCTATCATCCACTTCTGAAGCAGTTCCTCAGAGGGGCCAAAAACTTAAGACCACCCAGGAGTGCCCCTACTCCAACCTGGGACCTTAACTTTGTATTGGAAAAGCTTACTCTACCTCCCTTTCAGCCAGCTGCAAATGCAGAGTTGAATTTAATTTCTTGGAAAACAGCCTTCCTTCTAGCCATCATTTCAACAAGAAGGTTGTCTGAGTTACATACCCTCATGGCAGTGGAGCATTTCATCATCTTTCATGTGGACAGGGTGTCCCTCAGGACCAATCCCTCCTTCATGCCCAAGGTGGTATCCAGTGTGGCCCTTAATCAGTCCATTCATTTGCCAACCGTCTTTTCTAATCCACAGAACAAAGGGGAACGAATACTGCACTCGACAACCTAGATTTTACTTGGACAGGACTAAACTTATCAAGAAACCTGAACAGTTACTGGTTGCATTTGCTGCAGGGGCAGAGGGGAAAGCCATTTCAAAGCAAACCATTTCTAAGTGGATAGGCCACTGCATTTATTTCTGCTATAAGTACCATAGAAAACCTACACCCCAGGGGATAAGACCACATTCAACCAGGGCTGCATCTACCTCTACAGCCTTTCTCAGGTGTCCCTACCAGGGATGTCCTAGAAGCTGCTACCTGGAGTTCTGTACATACCTTCACCAAGCATTACCACTTGCCAGTTTTTTTTAAATCCAGAGCTGGCTTTGCCATTGCAGTCTTGCAGGGCCTCGTAGCTGGTCCTAATGCTAGCTTATTACCTCCTGCCATCCTTTGCTTTGGGAATCTACCCAAATGTCATGACTGCAACAGTGAAACACGAAGAACATTGTACAGTTGTGTACACTTACAATGAATGTAGATGTTCAAATGTATTCACTGTTGCAGTCCTGGTTACCCTCCCTCCAGCCCCCTGACTTCTATCGACTATACCTCTGTTCTTGTTTACTAGCTCAAAGCTTTTTGGTGCATTTGCTTTTTTGTTGAAGGTCTAACCTTTGTATATAATTGCTTCCCATTATGGGGGTACCTGACATCTGGGGCAAGAAAAACTGATGTAATGGTGTCGGCTGCATGCTTCGTACCCCTGACTACCTGACGTCATGGAAGATGAGATGGCAACCGATGCAGGACCCAAAACTTTGATAATCAGGCCGACTGAGGGCTACTGCAAGCAGATAACCCAAATGTGATGACTGCAACAGTGAATACACTCTGAAATCTACATTTATGGTAAGGGTACACAACTGTACTTTCTTAATTTAATCTTATTGGTATCCATCATAAATGGGCATTGTGGGCACCTACCATATTTGAAGCTACCACCCTGATCTGATTTTGGAATACATATTTCCACCAAACCCTTCAAAGAAGTTTTCCTTTTGTATACAACCAGCGGTGTATTTCCCAATCTGTCTTGGATGTCCGTGTCCAAATTAAATATTGTCTGAAATTTAGTCACAATAACCCTTAATGTCATAAAAAATTCACAGTGTACAGAAGAGTAAAAGCTCTACCAAAACCATTCGGTCTTTCTTGTATAGCCATCCCACCAGGTGTATGGGACAAAAGGTTGCAGAAAGTCCCAACTTCCCTCTTCGTTATTACTTAGTCAGCAATGTTTCTTACGAAGTTTACAGGGTAGCCTCTCTTCACTAGCATGGCCTTCAACACCCCACATTCTCTCAAAAAAATTGTCAAAATTGGGAGACCATCCTAGCTAGCCCGACATACTGACCTTTGACTAATGTCTTAGCTAGAGAAAGTTATTCTGAGGAAGTCTAATACCGTGACGAAAAAGCACTTCATTCTTATTAATAAAAGCTTGTTTTGTACTGTATTGTCTGCTGTGGATTCTTGCTTTTGCCATTCATCTTGGGACCTTCTTGGTTTTGTTAGTTTTTTTCCACTGGCTAGTTCAGATTCTGAATAAGTGAGAAAAGGTTCACAGCTGGCGATGATTAAGCTGACAATGGTATTTTGCAGGAGTCTGTTCCTGGATCCTAGTAGACTTAAATTTGATTTGGGAAAGGCCTGCTTAGGCCACAGCAAAGCTTACATTTGATTGTATTTTAGAAAGAAATAGCGAACTATGCAAATATGGGGGGGGGGGGTCTAAGGAGGTTTCCTTACCTCAGAAATGCTACACTGAGTTTGCATTTTTAGAGCTTGAGGTTTTTAGGAGTTCAGAGTGTTCTGAAGTACTGTCAAGGTACACCATGGGCTTTTTCCTAAAACTGTTACTGGACACCCCCACCCCCCCCTGCCGCCTATAGTCAGCTTGTTTTTATTTTTACAGGAGTTCAGGAAGGGCTGAACCCAAGACTCTCATTGCTGACTTGGAGTGAAGACTCCCTGGGTCACTGCTGAAGTTGTTTAGTGGTTTAGCAATTTGTCGCAGTGTAGTGTATTCATACATTTCTTTTTGTCTGCCAGGAAATTCTCTTGTGACTCTTATTCCCTTTGAGATGTTGAAGGGTATATGTACATCCTGGCCTCCAGAGCCTTGAATTGCAGGGTGCATGTGACATTATACTAGTTCTGTTAAGGTTTGGAAGTTCAGAAGCCATAGACCACATAAACAATGCCTATAGTGTCTTGTGCGAGTTTGATTCAGTAGCTGCCTCCTTGAGTGGTAGCAGGCACAGGGGCTACGCTTTGCAGTCATTGAGGCATCTTTTCCAAATAATGTTTAGGTTAAGCTTACAGATTCTTTCCTTAGCCAGGATACAGCGTGGTGCTACTGCACATGACTGGCTAATTTTATTCCGTTTGACACATTCTGTGCATTTTATTTTATGTAGCAATGGGTTGAAAGAGTGGTAAAACGTCTGTCAAGGCCATATTTCTGTCACATACCCAGTCCATTTCAAGAAGGTTACACCAGACCAACCATTTATAATACAACAGGACCTAAAGAAACAAGAGAAGCAGCAGAACACTTAAAGAACAGGAGCGAGTCAGTGAGTGAGTAGTTCAGAGGGCTGACAGAGCCAAGGTTATTTGGGGTTACAGGACTCTGTATCCTGTGTATGTACTAAGGGATACTCCCTTGTGATGCCAGGCCTCTCTGACCATTCCTTCTGCATCTGCTCTTCCATTACTCCCTAGTTAGATGGCAGTACTCTAAAGCCATTGGTGTTTATGGGCTAGCACTCCAGTTTTTGGAAATAATGGTGGTGCACTGGGCTTCAAAATTCAGAAAGTGGAGTTGTGCCAGTTCTTTCCTGCTTCCAAGAAGGGCTAAACAGTATAGACCTACTGCAGACCTTCTCTGTAAACAAGTTCATAAGGTAGAAATTTTAAACTGGTTACCCTCTGGTTTCTTTCCTTTGATAGAAGGGGGGAGGTGATTATCACTTTGGGCTTGGAAGATCCATGTCCATCTCTGTTTGTCACACAGAGTTCTCAGAATCATTGCGAATTTTTCATTCCTCTTCCTTGCCATTGGCCTTGCCTCAGTTCCTGTTTTCACCACATTTTGTCCAGCATATCCACTTGTTTTAGGGGCAAGGCTGTGTTCGTGTGTATCAGTTTGAGTGCATGCACCAGACCCATCATCAGTCCAACCCATGTAGTGTAGTATACACCACACATAAAGCATTTTTTCCTCTAACTTTTGGAATATCCAGATATGATGTGGATGCTTTTTTCTTATCTTTCTTTTAAGATGAAGGCATGCAGAAGTTAGCCTAGCATTTAAAATTCTGCTATTTTTACCAGCTTCCTCCCCTTTGCCTCATAATTTGTAGCACAGAAGGGTCCCTTTCTAGATCTCTGTTAGCATTTCTAAAATTGCTGAGGCTACCAATTCAAAATATCTTTCGTTTAAAAACATGATGCGAGTTGTCACCTTTGTCATTTTATTCCCAGCTGCCAGTTGTGAAGTTTCAAGGCTTGTTCCCTTTTTATTTTGAGAGAAGCTGTGACTTAATTCCCCTCCTCTGCCTTTTTCATATCACCCACTTTTCTAACTTCTAGATGTTTTCTTGGTAAGTATTCATAGGTTCATTGGAATATACTAGGCTAGCTACCACCAGGATCTTTATAAGCCTAGCCACGCAATTCAACCCAATTTGTCTGCTTGTGTATCATGGGCGTTGATTAGGAGGGGGGTATATTAGAATGTTTCTGAAGGTTATGTGAGGGGGATATGTTAGCTTGGGCATAGTTACTATCTGCCTCTGTCTATCAGAGACCTGGGTGCTAGACCTGGGATGAATTTACAATTTCCTATCCATTGGTCAAGATTACACTTAAATAGGGTTAGGGAATGCAGCCTACTTCAAATGGAAGGAGATCCTCTCCCAGAGCATGAGGATCTTCTGGGATACATCCGTCTTTCCAACATATTCTATTTATGTTGAAAGCAAAATTTAAATCCTTTGATTTAACGATTCTGGTGCTGTTTGTTTTGCAGCTGTGTAAAAGATCTGTCATAGCTGGATCCGAGGATGCCTTGTATGCAAGGCATATTGCCTCTCAGTAAATTGTGGGTGACCAAGTATAAAGAAAGGTCTTGAAGACTAATCCATATAGAATAGTTTGTTTATACCCTAGATTCTCTTGGTAAGGAACCTTTATGGGCATTCCAGTTGCTGCATATGTCTGGTTAGGTGTCTGCCGAAGAGGCATAATAATCAATGATGGGTCTGATAAGAGCTGAATAAGTGGCACTATGACTTCCTTGGACCTGGATGCCATACCTTTATAAGTTGGTTGACACGCAATTATTTTTATTATTTTGCTCATTTGTTGGTCAAAGCCTAGATTACTGTCTGCATATGTTCACAGATTCCTGCCTACCAGGTTAACTCAGGCTTGGGTGGCTGTTTTCCTAAATAATGCATTTCTTGGGATTGAATTTTAATCTCTAACTTTGGCACCAGTCATTTGTCTGTTAAACCCTCCTGTACGATGTTTATGCCATGGTGGGCATTTGTAATAGCTCCCAATTTGCAGTTATCTGCAAATGTGGTCAGCTAAAGGCCATTGATATCAGCCTTTACCTTTGAGAAGTAAATGGCAAATAGGAGTGATGTTCATGTTTCACTGTTGCAGTCATTACATTTGGGTAATCGTGCTGGCAGGTTGCCCTCAGCCGGCCTGAATTCCAAAGTCTTGGGTCCTGCGTCGGCTGCTGTCACCCTTCCCTGACGCCAGGTCGTCGTGGGTATAAAACAAGCAGCCAACGCCATTTTCTTTAGTCTTTCTTGCCATGCAGTGCCCAAAGCAGTTCGCAAGTGCCAGTCGGCCGACTCCTGAGATTTTCGTGTTAGAGTTTCAGATCCAAAGTTTTCAATAAAGCTAAATACCCTGTTGGGGAAACTTTTTTTCTTGCTCCAGACCGATGTCAGAAAAAGATAATTGTATTTCTTGTGAGAAGCAAATACCTCATAAGGATTTTCATTCTTACTGTATTCCTAGGCCCTGATCACAAAGTTTCTGGTTGTCATTTTTGTGCTAGATTTAACCAACGCACTATTAAGCATATTTATGATTTTGCTTTAAACTATTTTGGACACCGGTTTAATTATCCAGAAATGTCGGATAGCCATCCAACTACCGGACTTCACAAAAAACGCAAAGAAAAGGAGAGGGACAACCGAGGCCCAAAATCATCGACCTAAGCCGGTCGCCGGTCCTCAGTGAGGTGCTTTCACAGCCCCTGATGCCCGCTACTTGAGTTTCCAGTGGCATGGCTGACTCCACATGGGAGTCTGTAGCGGCCTGCGACTCTAAAGGTATTGGACCCTCAGATAATATCCCTTCAGATGGGTCTGGAGCCGCTGAGCAGGCACCGGCTTCTGAGAGTGTATTCAGACCTAAACATCTTTACAGCAAACTGACTTGTGCTTCAAAGGCAAAGACTAAAGCACCTTCCAAAGCAAAGAAACAAACTCAAGAGCCACGTGGTCAGGCCTCTGTGTCCAAAAAACAGATGCTTAAAATGGCCGAAGACTTTATTACCTTGATCAGGGTTTCCCATCCCCCTCCTGATAAGAGGCCTAGGCAAGAGACTGACTATGAATCTTCAGATCAGATTTCCATTTCTTCTGATTCCTCTTCTGTTCAGGAATATTCTCTTCCCCGCCTATGAGGATTCTGATGCTGAAGAATCTTTACCTTCATCTTCTCCTCCAGAGGACTATTCTTTTGGGGAAACCTTACATACCATGAGGGAGCATTTCCACTGGGAGAGCAAAGATTTTTCAGAATCTAAAAAGAGGCTCAGGGATTTCCTTTTACTACCTCAACTCAAGCCACTAGCCATCCCACCTGTTAGACATTGTAGATAGTGTTTTCGGAGTCTAGTCTTACCCCTGACTCCTAAGCCTGACAGATGTTACGGGGTTCCTGACTCTCATAAATTCCTTTTTAAAACCCTGCTGCAGACCCAGAAACTAATTCTCAGGGTCCCAAAGAAGTTGAGGCTTCTGCTGCCAAAAACCCTACCCCCTCTGACAGAGGTTCTAGGGCACTGGATAGATGGGGAAAAAAGGTTTACACATCTGCTACCTTGGCTATAAGGCCCTTAAACTGTCAGTTTCATATGCTCAAATATCAGCAACATGTCATGGCATTGCTTAAACAGAAAATGTTGTTAAACTCTGAATGTGCAGAAAACAAGGAAATGCAGGATGTTAAGTTGTCAATCTCGCCTTCATTCTTGCTGGATGGGTTTGGAGCCGATCCTCGGCTCCGACTCGGCACTTGCTAAGCTCGAGAGTCACTTTTACCAGCTCGAGGCAGCCCCATATCCCATGATGCAAGGCGGTAATTACCCAGATCTCATTTGCTGCTTCGCTAATGAGGTAATCTTTTTTACCAGCTCCTGGTAAGTGATATTTTTCTTGATATTGTCAGGTTTTAGGTGCTCAAAACCCTAAATTTTAGTCTTTTAGTCTTCAGTGTACTTGGTTCACTTAGCTCCATACCCTTTTTCCCTTAGTTTTCTTAGTCTTCAGTTTTTCGGGCCTTAGGCCTTTCCCACCCTCACAGTTCCTGTCAGGATTTCCCTCAGGTAGTGTGTGTGTTGTGTCACTGTAATAATAACTAATTTTGTTAGTTATTAATTATTAGTTATTAGTGTCTTATTTGGACTGATTGGTGTGTGTGTGTGTTTTAGGACCGAGACATGTCCAAAGATACTAGGGTCTCAGGTTTCAAGAAGTGTGACTCGTGCTGTCAGAAGATGTGTCTGACAGACGGTCACACTTCCTGTATTTATTGTCTGGGACCCCTACACCTGCCGGACTCCTGTGCTATATGTCATTCTTTCAGCCAGAGTCCTGCAGGAACGTAGAAATAAGTTGATCCTCAGGGGTCTTCTTAATCCAGAGAGCTCCCCGGCTAAGGTCTGCTCCAGGAAGCCCTCTAAGCCTCCCAAGACCCAGGCTTCAGTGTCCAAGTCTGTGGTCTTGGTTCCGACTCCGCCGGAGTCGGCATCGGCTCTGTCCAGAGCCGATCCTTCCTTGTTGGAAGCTTCTGTGCTGGCGCCGATACCCTGGCTTCGGCTCCTGTGTCGGCTCCGTTTGGAGCCGACACCCTAGCGTCGAAGCATGTCTCTGCTCCGGCTGAGCCGAGATATCTTTGTCTCCTCTCGGAGCCGACAAGTTGTCGGCTCTGCCTGGAGCCGAACGTCCTTCGGCTCCGATGGCTCCGCCCAAGAAGAGGTCTAGATCTCCTTCTTTGGAATCTATACACTCTGCTCCAGCCTCTCCCTTGCTTTCGGAGCGGAGCCATCGGAGCCAATCATCGAGGTCTTCCAGGCTCTCAGACCACGACTTAGAGAGAGTGGTAAGTAGGCTATTAAAGTCACAGGCACTAGCCCAGATGCTCCATAGCCTGTCTCATCAGACGTCAGCTATTCTACACCCCCCTGAAATTCCTCCTTCAACTCTCCTACAGAGTTCGGAGCCGGAGATTATTTGTACCGTGACTGTTGCTGCTTCGGAGCCGATACCACACCTTTCGGCTCCGTCGTCCTCGACTCCTGTCTCCTCCTTGAGACCTTCCTTGGAGGGATCCGGGCGTCGGGCTTCCCTGGTCGGCTCCGAGGGGGCGAGTGGCATCGGACCCTTGTCCGACCCCGTTCTCCCTCTCGGGGCTTCGGCCTTGGTGAGCTCGGCCTCGACATCTGCTTCGGAGCCTTCCCTTTCGGTGGGACCAGGGATCATTGTTTCTTCGGAGTGGGACCTCTCGGCCCTTCCTGGAAGGGGAGCCTTCGAGGTGATGAGGAGTGTGCTAGCCCCAGAGCTTAGCCAGCAGTCTGTTCCTTTAGCTCCTCCCTCTACGGTGCCTGTAGATGCCTCTTCCCGCGCTCTTGCTCCCGGACCCAGAGATCCATCGCCCCAGGTTTCCCCATTGGGAAGGACTTCCTCTTCCGAGGTTTCTCCTGACCCTTCAGGTGAACCCCCGTGTAAGAGGGACCTGCAAGAGGAAGCATTTAGACTCCCCTGAGTCTACAACATCAGATACCGATTTAGATGAGTCTGAGGGGTCCCCAAGACCTCCCTCTGAGCATGTCTCCTTTTCAGACATCCTTGAACTCCTGAAACAGAGGGGGAACTGGCCCTCCATCAGTCCCTCCGAGGATGAATCTGTATACCTGGAGGCCTTTGGATCTCGACCCTCCACCTCCTGGGTGTCTCCGCCTCTCGACCCCCTTATGGAAGTCATAGCTCGAAAGACATGGGCATCTCCTGATTCGGTGGAACCAGTCCCCAGGAGACCTTTAAAGTTTATCACGGCCCCGCTGAAAAGCAGCTTCTTATTAAGGGTGTCCCGGTTGATGCCATGGTGGTGGCTGCTGCCACCAAGAAGGAAATTGCAGATCCTTCCGTGCCAGTCCACCCTCCTAACAAGGAGTCTAGGACCATGGACAGGTATGGCAAGCGGATGTTTTCCTCAGCGACCTTTGCTATGCGTTCGCTGAATTATTTGTGTCACTTCACCAGACTTCAGAGAGACATCCTCAAAGAACTAGGTGAAGTAGTACAGGATCTGTCAGCAGCAGGGGCTCAAGAAAAGATAGCCTCTCAGCTGGGAATCCTAAATTCCATAACCAACTCCTCCATGCGGCTCATTTCTTATGCAGCCGATGGGGCAAGTAGAGCTGCAGGCACAGGAGTGGCCCTTAGACGTCAGTCCTGGATGCGGCTCTGTAATTTTGCAGACCCCTTTAAGGCGTCCTTCACAAACTCTCCCTTTGATGGGACAACATTGTTTGGCCCTCAGGTGAAGGACACTTTGACCAGGTGCGAGCAGGACGGCAAGACTTTCTGCCGTAGGAGTCCGTTTCTCCACTCCTTCTAGACCTTACCCCAAAGGTCAGAAGGGAGGGAAAATGTGGTTCTGGAAATCACAAGGAGTCACGCCTGACGCACGTGGTCAGTTTACCCCCAGAGGCAGAGGGGGTAATAACAGATGCCGCCCTAGGGGCAAGAGGGGGCCCGCAGAACCAGGGCTCCAGAGAGCCTCTCTCTGACAAGCCCTTCCAGCATCCCTGAGGTGTTGCCCGACTGCCCACCCTTGGAGGCAGTCGGGGGAAGATTGTCGCTGTACCAAGAAGCCTGGATTTCCCTATCTCAAGACAAATGGGTACAGTCGATCATATCCGAGGGTTACAAGATTCCTTTCGAGGAAAGCCCCTTCCCTCAAAAAGGTTCCCTTCCAGACGTACTACCCAGTCTAAGGGTAAATTGCAAGATTAGAGGTGTCAAAGCTTCTAAAGAAAAGAGCCATCCAGCCAGTACCAAAAGATCATTTAGAGTCCGGAATCTACTCAAGGTTCTTTTTGGTCCCCAAAAAGATGGGAGACTGGAGACCAATATTAGACCTCAACAGGCTCAACAAGTCTGTCAAAAAGACAAGATTTCGGATGGTCACACTTCAATCGATTTTGCCCTTTCTGGGCAAAGACAACTGGATGTGCTCCATAGACCTTCAGGATGCGTACTATCATATAAAGATTCACAGATGCTCCAGAAGTTTTCTCCGCTTTCGGCTGGGGACCAGTCATTTTCAATTCAGAGCCCTGCCCTTTGGCCTCACTACAGCCCCCAGAGTGTTCACCAAATGCATGGCAGTGGTCACGGCTCACCTGAGACGTCAAGGATTCCAGGTGTTTCCGTATCTCAACGACTGACTCCTCTCAGCCACCACCAGGCATCAACTCCTCCAAGCCAGAGATTACACTCTAAGTCTCTGCGGTCACTTAGGAATTTCAGTCAACTTTGAAAAGTCTTCCTTATCGCCCTGCCAATCTATTACCTTTATAGGCGCAAATTTAGACACTACTCGGATGTCAGCAAACCTAACAAGTCAAAGAATCCTAGATATCCAAAACCATGTTCGGATCATCCTATCCAGCAAAAGGGTACAAGCCAGGTTGGTCCTGAAAGTGTTGGGCCTCATGGCAGCTGCCATCACATTACTTCCTCTGGCCCGCTTTTACATGCGTCTCCTACAGTGGATGTTGTTCACCCAATGGTCCTTCCAGCAGCTTCCCATGTGTCACAAGATTCTGGTGACACAAACCTGCAAGAACCATCTATCCTGGTGGATTTCCTCTCCTCTAGTTCATCAGGGCAGACCGTTTGTTCCTCCGGCCCCGGTAGCCACGGTCACTTCGGATGCCTCCCTGATCGGGGGGGGGGGGGCATTATCAGGGCAGGATGGTTCATGGCACGTGGCAACCGTTCGAATACCACCTGTACATAAATGTCCTAGAGATGAGAGCAGTGCTTTTAACATTGCAAGCCCTCCACGACTTTCTTCCTTTAGGGACTATTGCAGTTCACACGGACAACATGTCCGTCGTGTGGTACATCAACAAGCAGGGTGGAACAAAGTCCTATCCCTTATGTCGAGAAGCTCTCAGACTTTGGCAATGGGCGATCTCCTCTCATCGGTTTCTGGTAGCAACGCATATCCCCGGGAAAACCAACATAATAGCAGACAGATTGAGCAGAGCTATTCTCATGCCTCACGAGTGGTCTCTCAAGCAATCCATTGTGGAGGAGATTTTTCAGAAGTGGGGCCACCCATGCTGCGATCTTTTGGCTACACCCCAAAACAGCAAATGCCCAGACTTCTCTCTCTTCCCACTTCCGGGCCATCCCCCCAGAGACGCTCTCACCCAAGATTGGCCTCTGGGACTCCTTTATGCCTTTCCTCCCTTTCCTTTGATACCACAAGTACTCCAGAAAGCTACCGTTTTGAGAGCCAAAATGATTCTCATTGCCCCTTACTGGCCTCGACAAATTTGGTTCCCGTTCCTTCATCGCCATCTTTTGGTGCAGCCTTGGCATCTGGACCCAGTTCCAGATCTTCTGACCCACCAGTCTGGTCAACTGCACCGGTCTGTTCCTTCCCTCAACCTCACAGCTTGGTTGCTCCACTTCCTTCCTTAGCCAGGCTTCCTATGATCTCTAACCCCGTTAGAGATATCATAGTAGCTTCTCTTAAGTCCTCTACCAGGAGAATTTACACTAACAAGTGGAAACGCTTCTCCTTTTGGTCACAATCTAAGAACACAGACCCCTTTACTGCCCCTATACAGTCGGTCTTGGATTTCCTAGCGGAAATTTTTCACTCAGGTTCTTCATCTTCCACAGTCAAAGTTCAGTTAGCTGCAATCTCGAATTTCCATGTCTGGTTTGCAGACCACAACATTATGTCCCACAAACTTTGTAAAGCCTTTCTCAAAGGATTGTTCCTCCTTAAACCCCCTGTTAGAGATCCTCCACCACAGTGGGACCTAAATTTAGTGCTGACATCCTTGATACTTCCCCTTTTCGAACCGGCTGCTTCATGTTCATTAAAGTTTCTTTCTTGGAAGACTCTTTTTCTAGTCGCTATTACCTCGGCTAGAAGAGTGTCTGAACTTCATGCCCTCTGTGTTCGTCCCCCTTATTTAGTTTTCCACAAAGACAGAGTGTCATTGAGAACCAATCCATCCTTTTTGCCCAAGGTTGCTTCTACGACAAATTTAAACCAATCCATTGATCTCCCTGTATTTTTTCCAAATTATTCTAACAGGGCAGAACAAAAATTGCATTACCTAGATGTTCATCGCCAACTCAGATATTACTTGGACAGAACAAAGCAATTTAGGAAGTCCGATCAGCTCTTCCTTTCTTATGCTGAAAATAAAAAAGGTCTCCCTGTTTCTAAAGTGACCTTATCCAGATGGCTATCTTCCACCATTTCTGACATTTATCAGCTTAGAGGCAAACAGCTGAACTCAAAACCTAAAGCTCATTCCACAAGAGGTCTAGCCACTTCTACAGCTTTTCAGGCTAGGCTGCCCTTAGATACTATTTGTGCAGCGGCCTCTTGGGCCACTCCTCATACCTTCGTTTCTCATTACAAATTGGATTTGGCCTCCAGGGACAGGGCAAGCTTTGGTTCCACTGTTCTCAAGAGTCTGTTCCATTGAGCCACCCAGGATAGAGGTGCTAGGGACGCGGTCCCATCCAGCAAGAATGAAGGCGAGATTGACAACTTAACATTTAGAAGTTATGTACCTACCATAACATTCCATGTTAGTTGTCTTCTTTCTTGCGTCCCTCCCTCCTGTCCCCCTAGCCTGGACAGACCTTGATCTTCCCTTTTTTCTTTGGAAGATTCTTCTTCCTTGGACACCAGTTAGTTCTTGTCCTTAATTACCTGGTTTCCCTTACAGCCTTTTTAGGTTAGTTGTTTCTCTTTCCTTAGTGGAAAGTTGTTATAGGCAGTTTTTCCTCTAGATACCAAACGAGATCTGGGTAATTACCGCCTTGCATCATGGGATATGGGGCTGCCTCGAGCTGGTAAAAGTGACTCTCGAGCTTAGCAAGTGCCGAGTCGGAGCCGAGGATCGGCTCCGAACCCATCCAGCAAGAAAGAAGGCGAGAGAAGACAACTAACATGGAACGTTATGGTAGGTACATAACTTCTAATTTTTGGTCGCTATTACTTCTGCCAGACATATTTCTGAACTTCAAGCTTTGTATTAAGACACCATACTTGATTTTTCATAGAGATAGTGTCTCTGAGAACTAATCTGTCTTTTCCGCCTAAAGTGATCTCTGAAATGTCCATTAATCAAGCCATTGAATTGCCAGTTTTCTTTCCCAGCCATTCAAACAAAGGAAAGTATTGCCTACATACCCTAGATATACACAGGCAAATCCGTTTTTACTTAAACAGGACTAAACCCTTTCGTAAATCTGACCAGTTATTTTTGGCTTTTTCTGGATCTAGATTAGGATCGGCTGTTGCTAAGGTCACATTAGCTTAGATGGGAGGACTGTGTGGCCTTTATTTACACACAACATAACATCTCGTTGCCTACTACCATGAAAGCTCATTCAACAAGGTCGGTGGCAACTTCTGCTGCCTTTCATGCCAGAGCTTCTTTACATGACATCTGTGCAGCTGCGACTTGGGCTACGCTTCATACCTTCATCAATCATTACAAGTTGGATTTGTCCTCCAGGGGAAGAGCATCTTTTGGTTCTATGGTGCTCAAGAATGTCCTTCCATGAGAGCCTCCCAGGAATAGAGGTAGCTGGGGACTCTGCCCTATGCGTAAGGAATGAACGAGGATTAACAATGTCAGATAAAGAAGTTATGTCTTACCATAATGTTCCATCTGTATTGTTGATCCTTGTTCAGTCATACGACCCTCCTTCCTTCCGCCTCCTGTGGTTTCTAGTGGATCTCACCATCCAGTTCTCTTAGGTTATTTGACCAGAGGTAGCCTCTACCTTATTTAACTTGCAAACTCAATCTGAGGTAACAGGGCGAGGGGAATTGTGGGTAAGAGTTTAGCTCGAGAGTTTGAAGTTGCCATGAGCTTGGAAAATGGCCGGCTTGGTTCTGAGCTCGGAACAGATACCCATGCGTAATGACTGAACGAGTATCAACAATACAGATGGAACGTTATGGTAAAACATTTTTATAGTCCAACTCCAGAGTCGTACCTTCCGCCATGTCCAGCCAGAATGGATAAAAATGGGAATCCAAAGAAGAAAAAGTCCAACAGGCTGGTAAAGACTTTTCTAACAACAATGGTACTTAAAATTATATCAAAAAGAAAGTGATTACCACGGCTCAAATAAAACCAAAACTTTTAATAAAAAATAAAACAACAAGAGTACAAGGTAAGCGTTTTCATGGTCCTCAGACTGCTTCTTCAGACCTATTAAACAGTGCTACACCTGAACAAATTTAACAGTCAAGGCAACCAGTCAATTGCTGTGAAATAGAATTACTTATGAAAGGGGGATAGAATAACTTATGAAAGGGGGATAGAATAAGAAAGACCCAGATTACTGTATATACAGTCTTAAGATTTGGAAGACACTATAGGGAGACCATATTTTTCTAATGCCCTTAAATATCTCTTAGATACAAGACTGACATATACTACCAGCAGTGATGCTAGATTACTTTAACCTATTCTAGTAATGTGAACATGATTTGTGATATAGTATAGAAAAATTGGGCATTTTGTGTAGATGACAAGCTTAAACAGATTGTAAGTGATAAACTGCAATGCAGTTTTAGAAAGAGCATGACCATTAAGTGACAACTTTGTTAGAATACTGAGAAGGACTATGCACCATTATCCCAGCATTCAAGTACTTTTATCTGCAGATGTAAGGCTTGCAAGTTTGTCTATACAGGGTGCATTTTATGCATCCTACACAAGGTTTTGTAGTAGAGAAATCCTTCTGTGCTGATTGTACAACCCAGAATCTTATAGATTTCGCTTTTTGTGTAGTGTTTTGTATTCTGTGTAGGTAAAACGAACAAGCTTTTTAAAGGTAGAATTTTAGAGCATATGAATGATATTAAAAATAAACTAGGTAATGCATTAGCACATGCTTCTGATATGGGACAGAGACATACATTTAAGTTCATGACTCCAGAGTTACTTAATCCAAATATAAGAGGTGGTGACGTCAAGAATTTTACAGAAATGAGACAACAGGAGTGGATTATCTACCTAAATGCTGATAAACATCCAGGTGTTAATGAAAGAGTTTCTCTTAAACCAGTGCTGAAGGCACACCCACTCCAACATTAGTCTTCAGCATATATTGGGCTTTTCTGTCTTGAGTAATTATGTTTCACAGCAATTGATTGGATGTTCTTAGTGTTTCACTGTTGCAGTCATTACAATTGGGTTATCCTGCTGGCAGGCTGCCCTCAGTTGGCCTGAATTCCAAAGTCTTGGTCCGGCGTCGGTTGCTGTCGCCTCTTCCCTGACATCAGAGCGTCAGGGGTATAAAAGATGCATCCAACGCCATTTTCTTCAGTCTTTCTTGCTGCACGGTGCCCGAAGCATGGTTGCCTTGATTGTTAAATTTGTTCAGGTGTGGCACTATTTACTAGGTCTGAAGAAGCTGTCTGAGGACTGTGAAAGCGCTTACCGTGTATTGTTGGTTGTTTTGTTTTATTTTTTATTAAAAGTTTTGGTTTTATTTGAGCCATAGTGATTGTTTTTTTTCTTTTTGACACAGGTGGGATCCCAGGCATTATTTTCTGTTTCCCATCCAGTCGTACAGGTTCCTCTTAGAGGGCTAGTGAGGTACTCTGCTTGACATGAAGAGGGAGTCTATTCCACAGATGGGGGAGTCTTGGGGACACAAGTCTGTCCCATCAACAAGTTCTGTTAATGTCACAGACCAGGTTGCGTGAGTGGAGTTGCTGCATATCTGCAAGTCAATCAAGGCTGGGTCTGAGATGGCCTTGTATGCCAGATATAGGTCACCTCTGAGCAGTCTGTGTAGGATAAGTGTTTGAGACCCTGGATTTCCCTGGTCAGGAACCTCTGTGGTCTCTCCAGCTGCTGCTTGTGCTTGGCAAGTTACATGCCAAAGGGGGCATTGTGTTTGATAAATGGATCTGATATGGGAGAGTAGTACAGGGATGTTGACTTCCTTGTTCCTGGATGAAATAACATTACTGAGGTGGGTCATGTAGAAAGTGTTCTGTACAACGGAGGGAACGTAGTGGTCAAGCTGATTTGCTGTCAACCTGGTTGCCCAAGTCCCTCACGACTGACTGCATGCTTAGCACGTTGTAGTGGGTGTACCTTTCTCATTCTTTTTGTCTTGCTTAATTGTGCCACATTTTCCTGTGCTTTATTATTTGTGTGACAGGAACAATAAATTGAGGGTCAGGAAAGTAAACTAGTTAGGGGCTGTGAACTTTGATTTGGCTTTGTCACATTTAAAACCAGTAAATCTGTATGGAATAATTTGCCAGCAGTATACTGCAAAGTTAAAAATGTTTATAGTAAATTTCCATTCCATTTAAAAGTCTGTGAATTGCCTGCCTTCCTGTTTAAGTAGTACTGCAATTTTTTTGACTGTTAAATTTTATTTTTGTCACTTAACACAGCCCCATGGGTGAAAACTTACTGCTTTATTGAAGATCGAAGATCTTGTTAGGAAGGCTGGACTGTCGGTTATTGGCTCATTGTTGTCTGTGTGAAGCAGTGTATAATTTTTTTCTTTTAGCATTTCCTTCTTGAGGAATGTTTTACTGTAAAATGATGTGAATTTTGAATGGTTTCTTAGTACACTATACATGACTTAATTTGAGAAAGCTTAACAATGAAGAATTTAGTGTGTGCTGTCTCTCAAAAGCATTGTTTCTTAGTGCGAGTGTCTATATCCAGCCAAGCACAACCAAGAAGGTTGCATTTGTAAACCTTTTTTGATTAAGTATACTTGTACATGAAAAGATGTAAAATCAAAAAAGGTTTTTGATATCCAAATTCTTTAGAGATTTTTCCATTCTGTACTTAATTCCCTAGGTGCTTTGGGAAATACCTAGTATCCTGTAGATGCTGGTTACTAGCCATTTCTTTTCCAGCTCCAGTAGCACCAGAGCTCTCAGGTAAACTCTTAAGCTGGTAAAGTGTAATTTGTCAATATTCAGATTGACTAGTACTAACAGCGATTCTGTGAGATGTGCTTCCTTACCCAGCCAGTAACTGGCTACATAAGACTGAGAAAGCTTCATTTCTCTTTTTATTGGTGGTTCAGTTGCTTAGACTAAGAGTAGGGACTTGATTAGGTCATTACTGTATATGACTGTGTGTGTTGGATGCTTGGTGGGGGAAGGATAGTGCTCTGTTATGCTTCCAGTGACTTGAGGCAAAACAGTGTACAGATGGATAAGTTAATGGAATTGAAATACATGCACGATAAAGAGAAGGTAGCAAAAGAGTGTTCTCCATCTATTTGAAGCCATTTCAAGGAAGGTAAATTTAATAGCTACTGTAAGCTCTCAACCTCTTACCCTCAAAATCATGGGTAAATGCAGAAGTAATTGGAACCATTTTTAAAATAATAGCAGTATAAACTTAAGAAGATAACATAATGTGTGTATGTAAATTAGAATGCATTCTCTGAAGTTAAAAGTTTGCAACTCCAGTTACTGTCATTATTAAGAGTTATTCACCTCTTCTCCCCAAATCGCCAGTTTTGGTAGGGATAGATTAAAAAAAAATGTTTTTCTACCTTGGGATTCATGTAGCTAGCCCATACCCCATTGCCCGACATCCATGCTAGGTCTACCAGTATTGTCACACTCCCAGACTTGCTCCGATACTGCTGTGGGTTGGCCATGGATCCTAAAGGTGTTTTAGGGGCTTGGCCATCTCTGCTTCTATCCCCCCCATGCGTCCCATGCTAGTTGACTACATTTGTGGGAAGCTTCCTTTGAACCATGCGTCCCCTAAGGGAAGTGTCATCAGTGAATCCTCTTCCACCCAGGATAGGCACACCCATCCCTCCCTGTTGCTCCATCATTCACTTGAGCTGCTAATTGAGCCCAGGTCGACTAGGCCATGGTTGGAGATTTATCCCTCTATACCAGTGGAGCAACTGGACAGAGCTGTGCCAAAATTGTGATGTCCCTGGAAATCTGGGACCGTTGAGAGTTGTAAAATTAAACTGTCTGAGGAACAGGCTAAAGAAACAAAGTGCTGACTGAGCAATCTGTTGGAGCTTCAGTGGGACTCCAAGGAACCAAAGGCACGTGATTGACACACAGGTTAAAACTTGAAATGTTTCAATCCCATTTGAAAGAAGGGATAATGCATGATAGCTGAATTTGCAGATGGTGGGCATTCCAGCATAGGTAGAATTGAAGGAATCCTTCGTTTTTTATACGAAGCAGTTTTCAGTGTTGGATCCTTCTATAGGAGGAAGGGTGAACTTGAGTGAGCAAACAGTGTTTGTCCCAGGACCATTGTCTGCAGGAAGGAAACTGAAGCAATTAAGTTTACCACTTATATTCAGAAAGAAAATTTTGTTAAGGGCAGTGCTCCAGGCAAAAGGTTTAATAGGGGTTGATAGCCCTGCTGTGAACAGGATTTACAGTATGGAGACCAGACATGGGCGGAACCATTCATTCTGTTCAGTTTGTTGGTTCCATTAACTTTGCTTTAAGCTAGTTCATCCAGTCTTTAAAATATCCTTTGTCAGTAAGAAAAAAGACTTTTGTGGAGCAGGTAGTAATGGTACTGGGTCCAAAGGCATGCAGTACTTTATGAAGCACAGGCTGGCAGAGTAGTTGATTTAGGAGGGAAGAACACTGGATCCTCTGCCTTTATAGCTGTGGAAACTGAATCTCAATTCAGTTGGCACTAGGGATAAACATGCTGAGGACAGTAGTAACAGCAGAGATTGCTCTAGAAAGTGAAATGGCAGTCTGAGGGCACACTGTTGGTGTATGCGGCAATCGCTGCCTTGTGCATTATTTTGGTTAAACATTTTTCATGTTCTTCACCCTTTTCATGGAGGCTAACATTAGTTCCAAGGGTTAGCAATATGTAGTACTAGTATTACTGATGAATTATCTGTGAAGCAATTGAAAGAACTGTAGAGTGCAAACATGGTGTGGAAAAAGGACAGATTAATGCTGCAATATGGTCAATGGGGTACCTAACTAATATGACTACATCTGTCCTGTTGCAGGCCTCCACTAGTCCCTTTGTCTTTAGCAGCTTGATTCACCATTTATCAATGGGCTGTAACCATTCTCTGGAAGATGGCTGGATAGTTAGAATTACATTTGTGGACATTTGACTTTTTTTTTCTTCTTGTTCTCCTTAAACCTTTATACGCAAGTTGTAGCAGTTATGGGTGGAAAGGGTGTGCTTGAAATGTTTTTTCCTTTTGCTGGATCTTGTGGGCAATAAGATAAATATGCCCCATAGGTACTCCTCAGCCATGATCAAAAGGCAAATATTCAGAAAAAATGACTCTAGGAGGTGCCAGAACTACTCATGGTTAGCTCTTATCAAAGACTGACTTTTATAATTTGTAATGCAAGATTTGCGATTTTAATGGCTTTTTAAATAAAAAAAAAAAATAATTTAACACAATGCAAACTATGTAACTTCTGATTAAATACCTCCAAAATATTACATTTAGCGTACATAAAATAGCTTTTAGACAGTAATGCAAAAGAGGAACTAAAGAGCAGTAAGTATTTAAATTTAGTTTAATGCTTTAGCCTTCCGTTTCCTAGAGCAACTTTTAAAATGTATTTATTTATATTTGCTTACTGGGGAGGGGCACAGATTTTAATATACCATTTGCAGGCATAGGCCAGGTGGATAAGATCAAGTAATGAATAAAACATACTTACAGATAGAAGGATATGCAAAAACCTTTCATTGATAGTAGGTGTATGTAGCTCTATCCAATCTTACCTTGCATTGATATTCTTTATTTTTATAAGGCATAATCTCTAACGCCACCCCTTGTGTCTGATAAAGCATAATAAAACTTTGAAAAGTTGAATCCCTTGAAAATATACAGCTCACTGAATTTGAACTACCTGGTCTTTATGGAACAGTAGTTGCATAAACTGGATCCTCCTGAGCCAGTTTTTTCAAATAGTTCTCATATTCAGACTGGTGAACAAGTTAAATATATGCGCATGTATTTGCAATTGATATGTTCCATGGATGAGGGAACTGTTATAGGCCTGATGGACTGCCAACACATTGAGAAGATGAGCAAATGTTTTGTCAACTTGGTTTAGATTGTAGCTGTCTTGCCATTTCACTGTTGCAGTATCCTTTACTAAAGGGATTCCCTGCCAAGGGAACCTAATGTCTGGCCAGTATACCAAAGCCTTAGGTTTTTATAAATGTTATATGTCACATATGCTCCCCACTCAAGGTGTAGGGCATAAAGGTGATGTACAGATGTAATTCCTCAGAACATCTTTTCCACCAGTCCTAACGCTATCTTTGCTAGTCTGTCAGAATGCTTTTCCTCTGCTGGTTATCAAGCTGTATTTCAGATTGTTGGAGCAGGGTGCTATGGCAGAATCTTCTCATCCCGAAGGTCAGCCTTCTGCCAAGATGGCTAAAAGTTAGGTCTGACTCTGTTGCTGTCCTTCCTCCCCCAGATGTCTCTCGAGGCTTGCCCGGTTGTTCGTTTGATTCCTCTGCAGTGACCATATCAGAGGCTAGTATGGATCTGTCTCATCGCACGTCCTTAGAAGCTCTGCAGATATCTGTTAGAGATGTTGAAGAGTACCCTCAGCTGATAGTTTCAGATGGTCCAAAGGGGATTCTGCAGATACTTGTGTGGGACGAGATTCCTGCAATGTTAGTTAAAAATAGGCATTGGTCTGAACCTCCTAGGGTGTTTAGAGCAGAAGCCCTTCAAAAGAAGAAACAAAAAACTAAGCTTATTTCCCCTGTTCCTAAGGATCCCCAGAGTGTATGGCAGGATTTTACCTAGGGATTATTTAATGCATTGATGGCCTTGAAGACTGCCCAAGGAGGTTTTTGTTCGTGCCTCCCCCCCTTGGTCGTCAATGCCACTGAAGAGGCCCAGAAAGCAGGACTCCTCTGATGAGGACTTGATTTCTGAGTAGGAGTCTCTGGCATATTCCTCTCGTATCCCTTCTCCCTTGGATCATGGCTTTGAGAAGGAAGACTGTATTAGCCCAGGCTCTCCTTTTGAAGAATTGTCTTTTGGCTCATATGTGTTTACTAGGTTAATGACCACAAGGCCATTTTTAAGCCTAGCCATACATCCCCAAATCCCTGACTACTTCTGATGCCCTTAATAAGTGTAAGCATGGGCCTGAGAGATTAACAATTTACAGGTTCGCAGCCCCTACATTCCACAGATATTCAGCCACAGATCTCTGCCAAGACCTTTACGGGAGTCCTCCATGCCACAGGCTGCTATCTTGTCTTCAGACTCTCCGCCTGTCGCCTCCTCAGATGATCCGGAGCCGCTATGCAGGCACCGGCTTCTGATGCCTCTTCTCTCCGACATGAGACCAGAACCAGACAGACCTTCTTAGCTCAGACTTCTGCAGTTGCTAGGCCTCCCGAATCTCTCTGGATTACTAGCAAATCTTTCAGCTGCAAATCTACCCACAAGCGGCCGTCAGCCTCCTCTCCTGTGCCTCAGTCCCAGTTGGTAAAGATGGCTGGTGATCATCTTACCCTTAAGGGCTCTCACCCCCCCCCCTTCCAAGAGGATTAGGGAATTGTCTCCAGATGCTTTAGCTGAATCAGATTCTGAGGTTTCCAGTATTTCTACAGCTGAGGAAGAAAATTCTCAACTTTTTTTTTTGCTTTGAGGATTCTGATGCTGAAGATTCTATCCCATCTGCCTCCCCTCCAGAAGGTTTTTCCTTTGGGGTTAGTTTGAATACTCTTAGGGAGCATTTTAAATAGGAAAGTCAGGATTTCCCTCAGTCTAAGAAGAGGATCCTGCAATTTTTAGATTTGCCACAGCATAAACCTCTGGCTATACCTTCTGTTTTGGAAGTTGTGGATGATGTTTTCTTGGAAAATTCTTTAACTCCTAATTCTGTCCCTCCTGCTCCCAGAAAACCTGATCGGTATTATAGGGATGTTCATTGTGTTTCACTGTTGCAGTCATTACACTTTTCTGGACGTTTCAAAATGTTGACTCTGCAGCAGCTTCTGCCCATGCTGGGCAAGAAGGCTTGGCTTGTAACTTTGGACCTCAGAGGCATACCTGCATGCCCCAATCGGACAATCTTGCAGAAGATACCTCAGATTCATAGCTGGCTCAATGCACTACCAATTTTCTGCACTGCCCTTTGGCTTATTTACTGCGCCCAGGGTCTTCACAAAATGCCTGGCACCGGTAATTGTATTTTGCAGACAAAGAGGAATCCAAATATATCCCTACTTGGACGACTGCCTTATTCAAGCAGAGAACAAAGGCATTCTACTGAAGCATCTGGCGTTTGTAAAAAGATTACTAATTTGCCTAGGATACACAGTAAACGAAAAGAAATCAAAACTAGTACCCTCTCAAGAGATAATATTCCTGGGTGCAAGCTTAAATACAACTGCCCAGATGGCTTATCTCACGCCAGACAAAGGCAGCTGACTTCTTACTTCGAAAAGATGGCAACAAAGACCCAGTTATCTGCAAGAAAAATTCTGCAGGCTTTGGGTTTCATTGCATCCTGCATTCTGCTAATTTCATATGCAAGACTGCATATGAGGAAGCTGCAATGGTATCTGAGAAGTGTTTGAACTCAACATCGCCACAGCCTGAAAACATTAATTACCCTCATTCCCTGCCTGCAACAGGAGTTTCGATGGTGGGCACAGGCCTGTCACCACAACAAGGGACAGCCATTCACTTTACCCACAGCCAGGCAGACACTAACAGATGCATCAGATTATGCCTGGGGGGCCCACATGGCAGTAAAATGTATTCAGGGCACATGGCCCGCAAGCCAAATGCATCTTCATATCAATCAAAAAGAGATGCTAGCTGTACAGAATGCCCTGACAGCCTTCAAGGATCTACTCCATCCAGGACAACTGCTGATAAAGATGGACATTACTACAGTCATGTGGTACATAAACAAGCAAGGAGGCATGCATTCCTACCCCCTCTGCAGACAAGCCATGATGTTGTGGAACACAGCATTGACTTATCAAGTGCACCTGCAAGCACAGTTCCTGCCAGGAAAGACAAATACTCTGGCAGACTAACTAAGCAGAAACCTCATGGACCCTCACTAGTGGAAACTAGATCCACAAGTCTTCAGCATGATAACAAGGAAATGGGGTTGCCCAAACCTAGATCTATTTGCATCCCCTCACAACTGCCAACTACAGAGATTCTGCACAGGGACTTGTCACAAACAAGCATGGAAAGTGGATGCTCTATCATTCAGCTGGAAAACCCTTACAGTATATGCCTTTCTTCCACTGCCTCTCCTCCCCCAAGGTACTCCTAAAGGTCAGACAAGAGCAGCAAAAAATGATACTGATTGCCCCAGACTGGCCATGCCAGCACTGGTACCCAATCCTAAACAGCTTGTCTCAACGCCCAGCCTGGACTTTACCTCAAATTCCTCATCTACTGACCAACAAAACAATCAGATCCTGCACAGCCAACTCAGAACACTAAATCTGGCGGCTTGGCGGATAATATAACCACTCAGAACACACCTCTCTCTAAAGCAGTTATGGATGTTATTTTGGAGGCCAGGAGGCTCAGCACCAGAAAATCTTATGCAGAAAAATGGAAGAGGTTCTGTGCTTGGAACCAGGCACAAGGAATTGACATGCTTTAACCAAATATTCTTCAGATTTTACAATACCTAACTGAGATGCTGGACATATCTTCTCATCAATTAAGATCCATGCCTCTGCCATTTCAGCTCATTACAATACGGACCCACCTATTTTTTCACATCCACTGTTAAGGCAGTACCTCAGAGGGGCCAAAAATATAAGACCTCCAAGGAGAGCACCAATACCTGCATGGGACCTCAGTTTTGTCTTGGAAAAGCTCATTCTGCCTCCTTTTGAGCCAGCCAATACAGCTGAGATAAAATTCTTATGGAAAACAGCTCTGCTCCTAGCAATAACTTCAGCAAGAAGAGTCTCAGAGTTGCCGGCATTAATGGCTGTGGAACCTTTTATTATTTTCCATCCGGACAGGGTTTCTCTAAGGACAAACCCAACATTTATGCCTGAGGTGTAGTGTCCAGTGTGGCTCTTAACCAAACCATTCATTTGCCTACCTTTTATCCAAACCCACAGAATAAAGGGGAGAGACTTCTGCATTCTTTGGACATACACAGAAAGCTGCGCTTCTACTTGGACAAAACTAAAGCTTTCAGAAAGTCTGAGCAACTGTTAGTGGCATATGCTACAGGATCGCAAGGAAAGGCTATTTCAAAGCAGACTATTTCAAAATGGATAGGCCACTGCATTTGTTTCTGCTATTTACAACATGGCAAATTAGTGCCTAAGGGCATTAGGCCACATTCAACCAGAGCAGCAGCCACTTCAGCAGTCTTCCTCAGCGGAGTACCAACTAAGGATATTTTGGAGGCTGCAACTTGGACTTCAGTGCACACTTTTACAAAGCACTACCACTTACCTCTTTACTCTAAATCCAGAGCAGGCTTTGCCACTGCAGTTCTGCAGGGCCTCATAGCAACTCCTAATTCTATTTAGGCCCAGCCACCCAACCTCAGCTTTGGGATTCAACCCAAGTGTAATGACTGCAACAGTGAAACACGAACATAGTACAGTTGTGTACCTACCATAAATGTAGATGTTCGAGTGTATTCACTGTTGCAGTCCAGGTTACCCTCCCACCATCCCCCTTTCATTTCTGGGACTTATCTGTACTACTCTATTCTATACAACCTATGTGGTGTATTTGCTTGTAGATGAAGGTAATGTTTGTTAGTGCATGCTTTTTTATAAGCAGAATTTTTAGCCTACCCTTTTGGGGGCACCTGACATCTGGGGCAAGAAAAACTGAAGAAAATGGCGTATGCTGCATCTTTTATACCCCTGGTGCACTGACATCAGGGAAGAGGCGACAGCAAACAACGCCGGACCAGGACTTTGGAATTCAGGCTGACTGCGGGTAGCCTGCCAGCAGGATCTGATGCAGAGGATTCTATCCCGTCTGCCTCCCCTCCAGAAGGTTTTTCCTTTGGGGATAGTTTGAATAATCTTAGTGAGCATTTTAAATAGGAAAGTCAGGATTTCCCTCAGTCTTAGAAGAGGATCCGGCAATTTTTAGATTTGCCACAGCTTAAACCTCTGGCTATACCTCCTGTTTTGGAAGTTGTGGATGATGTTTTCTTGGAAAATTCTTTAACTCCTAATTCTGTTCCTCCTGCTCCCAGAAAACCTGATAGGTATTATAAGGTTCCTGATTCTCATCAATTTCTTTTTCGAAACCCCTCTGCTGATCCTGAGATTATTTCTCAAGGTCCAAAGGGTGTTAAGGCTACTATTGCTAAAAACCCTGTACCTTCTGATAAGGAGTCTAGGGCCTTGTACAGGTGGGGTAAAAATGTCTCTGCCTCTGCAAATCTTGCCATTAGATCTGTGAGTTGTCTTTTTCACATGCTTGAGTATCAACAGCATACGTTGGAGGCTATTAAGGCTAAGCTTGGGGACATTCCTTCCATGTCAGAAAACAAATACTTACAAGATTTACTAAATTCTGCCTCTCTGCTTAATAAGCATTTTCTTCATTGTGGTTTTGACACCTTGGAAGCTTCCTGCAGAGCAGCAGGCACTGGTTCCGTTATTAGAAGGCATGCTTGGCTTAGGGAGCAGCCTCTTTCTGAACCTGTAAAATCAAAATTGCTGGAGGTTCCTTTGCACAAAGACAACCTTTTTGGTAACCAGGCTGAGGAGGTGCTGAAAAAGTTGGAGTATAAGGCGAAATCTATGCAAGCTGTCAGATTTCCTTCACGTTCAGCCTCTTCGGTTTAGTAGTCATTATCCTTCCAAGAACTGGTCTTTCCCTGATCCTGGCAAGCAAGGTCATTCTAGGCCTAGGTGTTTCAGATCTTCCAGAAGGCAGGCTTCTGCTCCTCAAAGAACTAAACAATGACATCCTTCTGCTAAATCAGGGAGTTCTAAGCCAGCTTCTCAAAGCAAGCATTCTCAATGACTCCGGCCTTCTTTTGCCTACCTGTGCGGGCCCAGGGTTTCCTGTGGGGGGAAGGTTAGCTAGGTTCACAGGGGTATGGTCAATCATCACAGACCACAAATGGGTGCTTAACATAGTAAACCAAGGTTACAAGTTTTATTTTCACACCTACCTGTTCTACAAGGGTACCCAGACATACCCACAACCCTCAGGGTAGAGGTAGAGAATCAAATTTCTTCTCTATTGACTATGGGTGCTATAGAGCCAGTTCCTGCAAATCAGGCAGGCCTAGGTTTTTATTCAAGACTTTTCTGGTATCCAAAAAAGGGGGCAACTGGCACCCAGTAATGGATCTGTCAATTCTAAACACTTTTCTGGTGATTCCCCAATTCAGGATGCTCACTCTTCAACAGTTACTGCCAATGTTGGACAAGGATTCATGGCTGGTAACTTTGGATCTCAAGGAGGCTTATCTGCACATCCCAGTAAGGGAAAGTTGCAGGCAGTTCCTTCGTTTCAGGGCTGGGGAACAACACTTCCAATTTTCTGCGCTGCCCTTTGGCTTATCTACTGCTCTCAGAGTTTTCACAAAGTGCCTGGCACCAGCCATTGCTTTTTACAGGCAGAGGAACATTCAAATTTATCCTTAAATGGATGACAGTCTCATTCAAGCAAACTCTCCAGAACAGTTAAAAAAAGGATTTGAACTTCGTGAAGAACAGAAGAACATTCTCACTTCTTTGGGTTACACACTCCAGAAGTCAAAGATGGTATTTACAAGGGGAGATTGTTTTCCTGGGAGCGAGTCTGAATACAGCCACCCAGATGGTATTCTTCCCTCAAAACAAACAGTCAGCTTATTTCAAGAACTTTGCAAGCATGACCCAGTGCTCTGCAAGGCAATTCCTGCAAGCACTGGGGTTCATGGCTTTATGTATCCTGATGATCCCATCTGCAAGGCTGCATATGAGAACTTCAGTGGTACCTCAAGAACCTTTGGTTTCAACACACACAGGACTTGGGCTTGATTCTTTCCCTTATTCCCTGTCTACAAATGGAGTTTCTTTGGTGGGCGACAGGCTGTTCTCAGAACAAGGGTCTGCCTTTCTGCACACCACCTGCCAGCCAGACTCTCACCACATACGCGTCAGATTATGCATGGGGGGCACATCTGGAAGGCAGGGGCATACAGGGGACTTGGAGCACCCAACAGATTCATCTGCACATAAACTTAAAAGAATTGATGACAGTGCAGCAGGCCTTGCTGGCTTTCAAGGACCTACTCTACCCTGGGACTCTTCTGATCAGGACAGACAAACACCATAGTCATGTGGTACATCAACAAGCAAGGGGGAACTCACTCCTACCCTTTGTGCTGGCACAGCACGAAACTGTGGTTCTTGGCAGCTTCCATGGGCATACATCTCATAGCCCTGTATTTTCCAGGGAGTCTAAACTCCTCGGCAGATCAATTGAGCAGGCATGTTCTGGATCCTCACGAGTGGCAACTGAACAAGATCATTTTCTATTGCATCACTCAGCATTGGGGCACTCCTCAGGTGGATCTTTTCTCCCCTCACACCAGTCATCTCCTTCCAACCTTCTGCACCAGGGAGTTTCACGACAATGCATGGAAATTGGATGCTTTGTCCTTTCTATGGACACAACTTTCAATTTATGCCTTCCCCCTCTGCCTCTTCTGCCCAGAGTGCTGCTAAAGATAAGGGATGAAAAACTAAATGCTGTTCTTATAGCACCAGATTGGCCCAGACGGCATTGGTATCCCCTTCTTTGCGGCCTTTCCCAAGCTCAGCCTTGGCATCTTCCCCTGGTACCAGATCTGTTGGTTCAGGAAGGGGGAAAGTTTCTTCATCCTCATCTTCAAACTCTGCATATAACTGCCTGGCTAATAGTTTAAATCTTTCCCAGCAGGTGGTCGAAGTTCTTCATGAGACCAGAAGGCCTAGCACCAGGAAATCCTATGCAGATAAATGGAAGAGATTTTGCTCTTGGATGCAGACTAAAGGAGAAGACTCTTCCCAACCTTCTCTTTCTCTCATTCTTGATTATCTAGCAGGTTTGCTTAATGGTAGACTTTCCTTTTCTTCAGTTGAGATTCGTGTTTCAGCAATTTCTGCTCATTGTTCTTTTGAGCAACCAATTTTTTCTCACCCTCTGAAACAGTTCCTGAGAGGAGCTATCAATCTTAGACCTCCCAGAAGAGCTCCTACTAGA